>NC_063359.1:42382956-42397010 GCF_021869965.1 Rhincodon typus | reverse complement strand
ACTTGGGTAGCAACTTTGAGGGATCTATGGACATGGACCCAAGATCCCTCTGTTCCTCCACACTGCCGAGAATCCTGCCATTAACCCTGTATTCTGCATTCAAATTCAACCTTCCAAAATGAATCACTTCATACTTTTCTGGGTTGAATTCCATCTGCCACTTCTTTGCCCAGCTCTGCATCCTGTCAATGTCCCGTTGCAACCTACAACAGCTCTCCATGCTGTCCACAACTCCACCAACCTTTGTGTCATCGACAAACTTACTAACCCATCCTTCCACTCCCTCATCCAAGTCATTTATAAAGATTACAAAGAGCAGAGGTCCCAGAACAGATCCCTGCGGAACACCACTGGTCACCGAGCTCCAGGATGAATACTTTCCATCTACAGCCACCCTCTGTCTTCTATTGGACAGCCAATTCTGTATCCAGACAGCCAAATTTCCCTGAATCCCATGGCTCCTTACTTTCTGAATGAGTCTACCATGTGGAACCTTATCAAATGCAGTGGTCACTCTTGTCAATACTATCATGGACAGATGAATCTGCAGCAGGTATATTGGGGTGGATCAGGTCATGTTTTCTCTTTTTGGTTACCTCATTACACACCACAGACCCAGTCAACCAGCTCAGTCAGTAGTGGTGCTGCCTAGTCACTCGTGGTGGTGGGCATTCTAGACCCCATCCAGATATATTCTGTGCCCTTGTCACCCTCAGTGCTTCTTCCAAAGAATATTTAATTTGCAGGTGGACAGATTCTTTAACCAAGGGACAGGCAGTGAGTGGTAATCAGCAGGAGACTTCCTTGCTCATAGAGTCATAGTGTCATACAGCACTGAAAGAGGCCCTTTGGTCCAACCAGTCTCTGCCAAACATAATCCCAAACTAAACTAGTCCCACCTCCCTGGTCCTGGCACATATCCCTCCAGACTTTTCCTATTCATGTACTTATCTAAGTATCTTTTAAATGTTGTAACTATGCCTGCATCCATCACTTCCTCAGCAAGTTCATTCTACAGGGGAACCACCCTCTGTGTAAAAAAAATTGCCCCCATGTCTTTTTTTAAATTTCTCTCCTCTCACTTTAAAAATATGGCCCCTAGTCTTGAAATTCCCCATCCTAGGGAAAAAGCACCTACCATTAACCCTATCTATAACCCCCATGATTTTATAAACCTCTATAAGGTCACCTCGCAACCTCCTACACTCCATTGAAAGAAGTTCCAGCCTATCCAGCCTTTCTTTGTAACTCAACCCCTCCATGCCTAGCAATATCCTGGTAAATCTCTTCTGAACCTCTCTAGCTGAATAATGTCCTTCCTATAACAGGGCAACCAGAACTGGACAGAGTACTCCAGAGGACACCTCACCAATGTGCTGTACAACCTCAGCATGACTTCCCAACTCCTTTACTCAAAAGGACTGAGCAATGAAAGCAAGCGTGCTAAATGTCTTTTTAACCACCCTGTCTATATGTGATGCAAACTTCAAACAATTATGTACCTGTTTAACTGAATGCCATGAGTCTTTGCTGGCTCCAGATGCCATGTTCAGAACTCCCAGGGCACCTCCATCCCGACTGTATATGACTGTGCCACTACCTCTGCTATGTCTATCCTGCTTGTAAGACAGGGCATACCCAGAGATGGTGATGGTGGGGACTGGGACATTGTGTATAAGGTATGACTACATGAGGATGACTATGTTAGGCTGCCACTTGATTAGTCTGTGAGACATGTCATGCCAACCCCCAGTTGTTAGCAAGGAAGACTTTGCAGGACTGTTCCTTCATTGTCGCTGAGTCAAAATCCTGAAACTTCATCTTTAACAGCATTGTAGGTATACTTACTTAAAATGGACTGCATCAGTTCAAGAAGGTAGCGCACCAACACCTTCTCAAGGACAACTTGGACGGGCAATTAATCTGGTCCTGCCAGCAATACTCACATCCCATGAATGAATAAAAATAATCTGCAGTGCATCTTGTAGATGGCATACACTTGCGTTGGTGGTGGATGAAGTGAACATCTATGGATGTAGTACCAATCAAGCGGGTTGCTTTGTCCTGGATGCTGTCAAGTTTCATGAGTGTTGTTAGAGCTTCAACATCCAGGCTTATGGGGGGAATTCCATCACACTCCTTTTAGATGGGGGACAGGCTTTGCAGGGTTCATGGCCTCTGACCTGGTATTGTAGCCTCTGTATTCATATAGCTAGTTTAGTTTAGTTTCTGATCAATGGTGACCCCAAGGACATTGATACGGTGGATTTGAAAAAGTATTACTTTTGCTGGGGACACTAAGATCAAAGGCCCTTATTCTTTTGTACTGATATCAATCATTTTGTCAGTCTATAAGTTATAATTTAATGGAGATTTGGAATTACAACTTGACCATTCAGGACTAATATCAGAAAATTCTGCACACAAAGGGGTAACAGAAACCTGGAATACTGTCCCTGGTGCCCTCTCACTGATTGTGAAAATTATAGTCAGTGCGGAAGGCTACTAGCAGGTTTTGAGTCTAGTTTGCTCAGTGGCAAATCAGTCCATAAAATCTTGGGTCTATCTCTCCTTTTCCTACAATTGCTAAATTCAGGAATACTGAATCTGGTCTGGCTGATTCTTCCCTTTAGCAGCAGCACACTAGCACTAAATTGTCAACAATACTTGATTCTGTTGAAGTACATTGTCAAAAATAGCTCCTTAAGGAATTTTCAAAGCAATTTTGATTAGAAAAGGCAGCACTCCAGGACAAGCTGTTCTAGAAAATACTACTCAAAGGAAACATATTATATCAGGTGGTGATCTTTAGAAGCTAGTTTAAATATTTTCTTAATTAATTGAAAACACATTGCACCCCATGGATTGATTTCATGATTTAATTACATTCTTATTCGAACTGTGAGAGATACTAATACTCCAGCGGAACAGCACAAGACGTTCTTCAGACAGAAGCCTTCCCAGGTTATTGTTAAAGTATCACGTAGCACCTAAACATCTGGAAGAAATTTGAAGCTCAGCTTCTTCCAATATGTTGTAGACATTCTAACTTTGGAATTTGCTAAATAATAAACCTTTAAACAAATTGGTAACGGTGGCCAAGTGTTCCTTTAGTGAACTGGTGAGCAAAACAGTCTTACTATTGATGGCCAAAGAAAAGATTTGGAACTAGAGGCAAGTGTGTAGCCAGCTCAAATTTACTATGTAACCTGCACTACACTCTCCAGTAATGAATCCTATTCTTGCTGAGAACCATTCCAAGACTCATCACCAAACAGGATGATCTGTTTCAACAAACTGACCAATCTAGCAGTGAGACTGTGCCAGAACTAGCAGGTACCACATCATTTCTGCATTAAGCTGTCTAGCCAAGTGGATTATGAAGCATCTAGTGTTGAGCAACAATAATATGTCATTTTAAAGATAAACCTAAAAGCTTTTCCTCATTTCACCCTTAGTGAGACGATTACAGACAAATGTATTAAGAGAATCAGATCAGTAAAACCTTATAAATCTACAACTGGTGTTCAGTTTTGGGCAACACATATTAGAAAGCATGTCAAGGCCTTGGAAGGGAGCAAAGGAGAATTGTTAGAATGATGTCATGAACGAGGGACTTCAGGTGTTGTGACAAGAATGGGGAAGCTGGATTTATTCTCTTTAGGGCACTGAAGGTTGAATGGAGGTTAAAATTATAGGGTGCATTGCTAGAAGATACGGAGAGAAACTTTGTCCACTAGCAGAAGGTACAGTAATCAATGGGCACAGATTTATGGTAAGCAACAAAAGAACCAGAGAGGAAATGAGAGTTTGTTTTACACAATGAGTTGTTGTTATAGGAACAGAGCAAACGCAAGATGAAAAAAAACCAAGATCCATCAAGGTGATCTTCTACCATCCTGCTTTACACATGATAGAATGGCAATGGAGTAGCTGATTGTTTGTAGTGATCAAACCAGTCTACAGGTGATCCACACAGGGGATGAGGAAAGCCCTAGTGGTGGAAAGCATAGAGAATCATGGATCCAAAGTCACTTTACACACAGTCACATTACTCATTGACTCCATTAATAACAATGGATCCCTTGGTCTGCCTAGACAACTTGTTTCAAGAATTAATCACTCTCTTAAGTATTACTATCTGATTCTACTATTCACTCCCTGTGATTTAGAGCATGCATTTTATGAGTGTGCCCAATGTCTAGACAAGGCTTCACTTCTTCATAACCTAGAGTGTGCATTTACTTGCCTGATGTCAATGTAATCAGTAGTGAGTTAAATGAAGAACATAAAATCCTTCTAAGTGTATTTTGACTTGCTGGTATATCACAAGGCTTATATGATCTTTACCAGGCACTGAAATATAGACCTATAAAACCATTGCTTGGGCTATAAATTGTCAAGTGGATTGAATGCAGCACATAAGAATAAAAACTGCAAAATGCTGGAAGCCTCAATGAAAAGTAGAAATGCATTGGATAAATACACTGATCAATCAGCATCTTTAAGAACAGAAACCAACGATTGTTTGTGAAAATTGATAAATCCATTATAACAGAAAATGGATAATTGAACATAATCCATAACAAATTTATAGCTTCTACAGGATTAGCTTTCCTACATTGCAATGAAAGAAAGTATCAGTTACTGCTGCAGTAAACTTAAGTGTGAACTTGCTTGGCACAAGGTGCATGGCTATTAACATTACAAGCCGTTCAATGCTGGTTTAGAATTTCTCTGATGTAACTGTATCTCTTCGAAACCTTTAGATATACCACTGCATTGAAACAAAAAAAAATTAAGACATATCATTTTTTGTTTATTCTTTCATGAGCTGTGAGTGTCACTGCCAAGGCTGGCATTTGTTGTCCATCCCCAACTGCCCTTGAAGTGAGCTTGCTTGGTCATTTCAGAAGGCAGATCAGAGTCAACCACACTGTTGTAGGTCTGTGTCACATATTGGCCAGACCTGGTAGGTCTGTGTCAGATATTGGCCAGACTTGGTAAGGACAACAAATTCCCTTCCTTAAAGCAATCAAACTATAGCTTTATAATTTGACTATAGAAGAGGAAGTTAAATATATTGACTCATTGTTGAGATAGTTTTGACAGCTGTACCATCAGTTCTATGTGTTAAAAGAAAGTTAGGCCATTTTCTGCAAGTTTTTAATGGTGTAATTGCCATTTTGAAAGAGGGAGAAGATGTACCTTCCCATATTTTGGCTACATGTCATTTTTGTCGATCTTCATGAAGGGTTCGCTCCACAAGGCCTAGCAAGATTTCCTTTCTGATCTTCCCAAATTTGCCTACCATGCCTCTGTAGCACTCTGCTTGACCGATGTTAGCCCAATTCTCCCACCTGTCATAGCTGGAAATGCTTGCTTTTGCTGGAATATCCCTGGCACCGCTGATGCCATCTTTAAAATGCTGTTGTGCATCCAGGCAAAAGCTGCCAGTCCAATTGTGCTTGATATGTGACATTTGCCCTGGACGTGGCAGTTAAGAGGAAATTGGTGCTCTACAGACTGAGAGATCCTGGTGGATGGAGTGATGCAGATGTGGACTGTCCTCTTCCCCATACAACCAGAGAAAGTCAAAACATTAGACGCTGCCAGCCTGTTCCAAGGCTGCCACTTAGCTCACAACTATTCAAAGGAACATGCAGCAATGCCACAGGAGTGTCAATGACTTTGTCCACTCCAGCAGGTTAAGTGCTATCATCTTCCTGTTGCTACTTCACACTCATTCTACCTTTGATACTACACACATCTTTCACCAAGGCTCATGCTTTACCACTCTCATTATTGTATGCAACATCTACCCTCACTCGCTCTCACCCAACACAAACCCTCCACACCACTAATCCTGCGTAGCCTCTGTGCCTCCTACTCACTGATTTGGGACAGCTCATCATGATTCTCTCACTTGCACCAACACTAATAGCTTTGCCACCCATTTTCCTTTTCTCTCATTGTAGGAGAAAACAGCTCACACTAGGGCAGAAAGAGCCAAGATGGCTGGTGTGGTCCCTGACATTCAGCTTCTCACCCCAACTGACTGTGCCCAGTCTCCTGGACTGTTAGTGGATGTTGCCTTTGACTTCTTTGCTGGGACTCCTTGACTGAACATTATCTCCCTTGACTTGACTAAAGATTACTCTCCCTTGGACATTGAGACGTGGGTGTCTGCTTGCAGCATATGCAATTTGTTTTCTGTTTTCTGCAGCTGGAACATGATGCAACTATGATATTAACTTAGTACTGTGCTCCATAGCAACATGTTCACACTTTTCACATTTGGCAAACATGTCAAGTTGCCTGGCTTTGTTTCTGCGCCAAACTGTAAGGTCAGACAGAAGTACTGTTAGTCTTTAAAGCATGGCCGAGGTGTCAAAGTTCTGAATTGCGTGGCTAAGATGTTGTGAAGATCCTGGCCACAGAGATCAGTTCTGGGATGTCAGTATTTGCAATGTATATTAATGTCTTGGATGAAGAGACCAAATTTGCTGTCAATACAAGTATAGTTGGGAGAGGAAGATATGAGAAGAAAACAAATTTTAATTCAGATCCAAGCCAGTTGGTGAAACAGAAGTCATGACACTTTTATATGGCTAAATATAATTATCTACTCAGCTTTACAGCTGCTTTCATGCACCATTCCAGTGGTAGTGTCCTTACCTTTCAGCCAGAAGCCCTAAATTCAAGTCCCACCTTTCAGAGTTGTGTTGTAACACACCTGAGCAGTTGATTAATTAATCAATTACAAAATCACCTGCCTAACTGCTTGCTATTCTAATAGTAAGGATATAGAGAAGTTAAGTGAGTGGGCAAACATTTGGCAGATGGAATACCATGTGAGAAAATGTGAGGCTATTGACTTTGGTAGGAAGGAGTGAAATATCTCAACTGGTGCATCTGTGGAGCGAAGGATAGAGTTAATGTTTTGAGTCAATCATGACTTCTTCAGAATTCTAGTTCAACTCTTTTTTTCTAATTTCAGATGTCCAACACCTACAAATATTTTATTTTTATACAAGGCAAAAAATACAACTTTACCTTATTACCACCAATCTACTTATCACAGATACATCACTCCAAGACATATTGGTAGCGGCAATCGACACACCTTAATGTCTTGTAATGGACCAAACCAAACTCCCTCAAAACATATCAAGGAGAGAGCCTAGACCCTAATGTCTAACTTATTTAAAGGCAAGTGTAAGGAGCTGCATTCCAGATGTAATTCAATTGGTCAAATTACTATGTTTTAAGCAAAACACACTTTGTTCTCACACCACAGTTAAAATACAACAAAAAAAAGGCATAACTTCATTGAAATACTTACCAAAATAATATATAATTTGATTACTACTCATCAACTGTACCAATAAAGCAACATCCATAAACACACCTGTGGCAAAGGCAAATTCAGCAAAACAGATTTTCCTCAGCAGGGAAATCACAATCTCCAGTGCAGAAGAAACAAAAAGAATGAATCTAGCAGCAGAGAGAGAACTCAAGCTTTTGCAGCAGCAGCTTCAAGTCCAAAACCCCAACTTCTATAACTGAAAGAAAAACTAAAACCTGGGGCCTGAATGAGACTGACTCTTCACACCCATGCTTATTTTGTATAACTGAAAATAAACTAAAGCTATTCTGCTTTCCATGACACCATGTTTACAACACCTCTCTTCAAGAGAAACAGGAAAGAACAAATTTCTCTTAAAGGTACATATCGTCACAGTCTTTATGTTGAGGACATGCTCTTTCAAGTTTCTGACACTCCCATTGTTCTGAAAGGGCTAAATATAACCAGGTTTGGCAGCAACCTGGATGTCCATGACACCTAGCCATCACCTGAATTGTATTCCACCACGATCCATAAACATCATTTTTTCCTTTATTTGTTCATGTGATGTGGGCATCACTGGCTGTGACAGCATTTATTATGATTCCCAATTTTCCAGAGGTAAAGGTCAACCACATTTACATGAGTCACATGTAGTCCTGATATGACAATAGGCTGTGGTTACATGATTACCATTTATGTTTTAGAATTTTAATGAGCTCAAATTTCACAAATTGCTGTTGTGGGCTTTGAATCCATATCCCTAGTACATTACCATGGGTCTCTGGATAACTAGTCCAATGATATTACCAGTATGCTGACACCTCCCCATATTCAGCTTGGCATAGCCCTTCTTCTTGGATTACCATCAAGCCAGGGAGCCAACCCTGGGTTTAATGAAGATTATGGAAGAGTATACTTGGAGGAACAACAATCATATCTGAAAAAGAAATACCAAGCTGGTGAAGATATAAAATGGGAATACGTGTGTGTTTAAATAGTGGAAGCAGGCTGCTATAGATGGAGCTAGGCAATGGATCAGATCAAAGCTGTGCAATCCTACCATATTTAATTGTGAATGGTGAGACCATAAGACATAGGAGCAGAAATAGGCCATTTGGCCCATCAAGGTTCCACCACCATTAAATGAGATCACGGCTGATCTGGTAATCCTCAGCTGCACTTTTCTGCATTTTTTCATAACTCTTTATTCCCTTGCTGATTAAAAATCTATTTATCTCAGCCTTGAAAATATTCAATGAGCCAGCCTCTACAGCCCTTTTTTGGTAAATGATTCTACAAATTTGTTCCCCACTGAGAAAATTAATTCCTCCTCATCTCTGTCATAACTGTCTGACCCCTTACTCTAAGATTATGTCCCCTGGCCCTAGACTCCCACACAAAGGGAAGCAGCTTCTTAGCATCTATCCTGCCAAAGAATCTTGTATGTTTCAAAAAGATTACCTTGCATTCTTCTAAACTGCAAGGTCCAACCTACTTTACCCCTCCTCCAAAGAAAATCACTCTGCAGCAGGGATCATCCCAGTGAACCTTCTCTGAACTGTCTCCAGTGCCAGTACTTCATTCCTTAGATAGGGGAACAGAACTGTTCGCAGTGTTCTAGGCGAGGTCTAATTAATGCCTTGTACAGTTTTAACAAGAGTTTGCTAAGTTTATACTCCATTCCCTTTGAAATAACGGCCAACATTGCATTCACCTTCCCTATTACCTGTTGAACTTGGATCCTATCTTTTTGTGACTTATGCATGAGGACTCCCAAATCCCTCTGTTCTGCAGCTTTCTGCAATTTTTCTCAATTTAAATAATATTCAACTCCATTCTTCATTCCAAGCTGCATAATTTTACATTTTCCCACATTATATTCCAACTGTCGCATTTTTTCCCCACTCACTTAATCTGTATATATTTCTCAATAGACTCTTTTTCTCATCCTCACCACTTGCCTTCCCATCTATTTTTGTGTTATCTGCAAACTTGGCAATGACTTCCCTCATCCAAATCATTAAATTATTCGGTAAATAATTGTGGCCCCACCACTGATCTCTGTGGCAGTCCACTTGTTATAGGCTGCCATCCTGAAATTGTCCCCTTTATTGCAACTCTCTGTCTCCTATTAGTTAGCTGACTTTTTATCAATGTTAACATACTCTCCTCAACATTATATGCCCTTATCAATTATATGTACATACTGAACAAGTAAAACATTAACCAAAGGAGCAGGTTCTACAAATATTCACATTTTTCAATGATGGAGATACCCAGCACATCAGTGTAAATGACAAAGCTGAACTATTTATAACTATCTTCAATCACTTATGTTGACCAGATTATCTCTATTGGCCTCTTCTTCAGACTTCAATCTTCAACTAGGCTTGATTCACTGAATGTGATATCAAGAAATAGCCAAAGGTACTAGATACAACAATGGCTATGGGCCCTGACAACATTCTTCTGTAATGTTGATGACTTGTGATCTACTACTAACTGTACACTTAGCCAGACTGCATCATTACAGTCACAATACTGACATTTACCCATCAAATGGGAAAATTGCCAAAGTATAGGTATTGTTAATCAACTGTTCAGACATATTGTGACACATGTCTGTAGAATATGGGATTGAACCCAAGGCTCCTGGTCCAGAAGTAAGGACACTACACTGCACCACAAGAACACTTTGCCCAAGCACAACCTGTCCACAAATAGCAGGGCAAATCCAATGCAACCAATTACTGCCCTGCCTGCTCATAATCATCAGCAAAGTGATACTAAAGGGTCTTTTGTGGTGCGGCGGTAGTGTCTTTATTTCTGATCCTGGAGACCCAGGTTCAAGTCCCATCTGCTTCAGAGGTGTGTCACAACACATCTAAAAAGGTTGATTAAAAATAATTATACACTCCTGTAGGACTTGCTAGACAAAAACCAGGAAACCAAAAACTTGAAATGTCAGTTCTACTAAGTGACACTTACTCAATGAGACTTTTCAGTACCTTTTCAGGAAACATGCACACTTCTACTGTCACATTGATTTCGGCTTCTCCAGGGCCACTCAGCTTTTGACTTCCTTATATCTGGTCCAACCATGAGTAAAAGAGCTGAATTCCAGAGCTTAAGTGAGAGTCATTGCCTTTGATACAAAGGCAACAATTCACCAGCGTGGTGTCAAGTTATCCAAGTAAAACTGACATCATGGGAAACACTCTTAACTGACTGGAGCCATACTCAGAATGAAGATAAAAACAGAAAATACTGGTGAAACTGAGCAGGTCTAGCAGCATCTGTGGAGACATAAAATGTTAAAATTTCGAGTCCAAAAACTATTCTTTTCGACTCAAAGTGTTAACGCTGCTTCTGTCTTCACAAATGCTTCCAATCCCATTGAATTTCACCAGCATTCTCTGTGTTTATTTCTGATTTCTTTACATAAAGGAAGACAAATGATTATGGGTTGCTGGAAATCAATCATCTGAACCTTAGGACATCACTACAGGAGTAATGTCCAAGGTCTAACCATCCAAAGCTGCTTCATCAATGATTTTTCCTATACCATAAGGTTAGAAGTAGGGATGTTCACCAAAGAATGGACAGTGTTCAGTACAATTTGCCACTGCTTGGAGTAATACCTACATAAGACCTGGACAACCTTCATGTTTGGGCTAATGGGATAATAAGTATAAATATGTAATCCAAATACCCAGGTTACACAAGTAACTGATAATAGTTATCTCTGACAAGAAAGAATCTACTCACCTCACCTCAGTATCCAATGGCATTACCAACAATGAACCTCCACTATCGATACTCAGGGGTTGTAACTGAACAGAAGTTTAGCTGGACCAGACACTGTGGCTACAAGTACAAGTCCAAAGGATAAGAATTTTCTCATTTTTCAAGTGAATTTCATGGCGTCCACTCTGCCAAGTTCCAGAGCCATATCTCAGTAATCTTTGACTTCACTAATTATTTGTTAATTATACAACATGGATCTTAGGCACCTTTCTCAGTAAATCAGAGAGGTGGAAGCACTTGAGACTGCTGGGACTTTCTGGTTTATACACCTCTGATGAGATATTTAAACGCTAGCTGTATAGCTGTCCAGATGCTGCAAGAGAGGAACTGGCCTTCAAACCGTGATCAGTATCAACAAATACATGGCCTAGAAGAAAGACAAGAAGCTCACTGTTTAATGGGCAGGGAATTGTAGGTGGTGGAGAAAATGCAACTGTCTTCCCTGCAGACTGCCATAGGAGGCCACACCACCAGATCCAGCCAGCCTTAACACAGATTGCAGCCTGAGTCAATGCTGTATTCCAGGCGAAAAGGAATGTCAACCAGCATAGTAAGAAGCTCTGCATAAGGGTAAGTGCACCATCTTCTCTCTGTTACTTCATTCTCACAGTATCACCATTCAGTCTAACCCTGCCATTGGATACACATTGCACCAGGCTGATGGACTACAAGCCTCAGTCTTGCGTACATCATGTTAATTCCACGGCTGTCATCCACCTCATCCTCTTAAGCTACTAATTCTTTCTACCTTCTGTGCTGCCAGCACAGTCACTGGGGACACCTCACTAGCTCTCCTCATGCATCACCAATAATTGCTCTTGCAACCACTTCCATACTCAATCTCCCAGCCCCCACCCCCACCACCTCTGTTTGTGTCCTTATACAGGAAAATATTATACAATCGGGCTGAGAGGTCCAAAGTTGTAAACAATCGTTGGGCAGGGGCAATCAGGCTCCTCATTCCCTACGAGTGGAAGAAGGTCCATTTGGCCATAGCCAGTAGTCCACTCAAGTGAGAACAGAGAAAACTGAATAGGTAACATACCAGTAGGCTTCATTGTGCAGTGCTGCCATCCCATCACCACCAAGGTTAAGTCCACTTCATTAGCAGGCACAAAGAGCATCCAGCAATCCTCTGCCCAAAAGACGCCAGTGCCAGAAAACTTCAGGCACCTCACCTCTGACGAGGAAGCCACTGGACCTTGAGTGGAAGCACTGGCAAGGCGTTCACCTACACCCTCTACCAGTTTCACCTCAGTGGGAAGTCTTTCTAGCTTAAGCTCAAGACCACCATCCAGTGAGCACATTGCATGTTTCTGCACCCAGTGGAGGAAGAGATGCTCCAGGCCTCTGACACTCAAGAGCCATCAGAATCTATGAACCTACTCAATCCAGGGTAGATACTGAGCCTCTGCATTATTTGCATATTCGCATTAGTCATATTCGCATTAATGACTTGGTTAACCTGCCGAGAGAGGCACAGGAACACCAAGCAGGTTTTATAGAGAGACTCGGTCAACTGGACTGAAGAATGGAGGAATTTACCAACATTATCTTTATTATGCTGTCTCTGGCATGCATGCACTTCTCTGTTTCTATTGGCAGTTTGGCAACCTTCCTGGAGAGCCAGGTCTAGCAGAACTCTTAGTGTCTGCTGGATATGTGCATGGATCTACATTCCATTGCTCCAACCATAGGTGCTCAGCATTAATTGTAAATTGCCCATTCCTCTTAATATACTTGGATGAGCAATTGAAGGGCCATAACATTCGAGATTATGAGCCTAGTGCAGGGAAGTGGCACTAGAGTAGGGGGTAGTGTATTTTTGGCAGCATACCCTCGATGGGCCGGAGGGCCTCATCTGCACTGTATGCTTCTGTGGTTTTCTCAGGGACAGAGTGGTGCCACGCAAGCATCCATAGGGAGGAAGAGCAATAGGCAGGCCTCCCAGCAGCTTTTTCTAAGGATGCTCCTTGACTGCCTGGCTCCTTCACCTTGCCCTGCCTGTTATCCTAAATCCAGTAGCAGCAGAAGCGAAGGAGGATGAGATTGTATTCAGGCAGGAGATTCTCTTCAGGACTGGGCTCTCTAGGCCTAAAGGCACAAGGAAGCAATCATCCAAGTCATCCAAGTCAACAGGGTCAACCACAGAGTAGGCTCCCTTCACCCCAGATGTAGAATTTGAGTTTGCACCCAAAACAACATGGGAGGGAGAGAAAAGGGAAAACGTAATGAGCCCATATCGATGGTACAGATGAAATATCATTGTAAATAACCTTTCACTTTGTAAATCTGCATTCACTTGCACTGATAAAATGTTTGCTGCAGTATCGTTTCCACAGTCAAACCTAATTAAGTCTGAGATGAGCAGCCTCTTAAAGTCACAGAGTAATACAGCATGGAAACAGGCCCTTTGGCCTAAACTGGTCCATGCTGACCATGGTGCCCACTCAGCTAGTTTTAATTGCCCTCATTTGGTCCATATCCCTCTAAACCCTTCCCATCCATGTACCTATCCAAATGTTTTTTAAATGCTACTATTGTACGTGCCTTAAATACTTTCTCTGGCAGCCCATTCCATATACGCACCACTCTCTGCATGAAGAAGTTGCGCCTCAGGTCCTTCTTAAATCTACCTTTTCACATCTTAAATCTATGCCCTCGAGTTTTCAATTCCAAATCCCTGGGAAAAAGACTATATGCATTCCTCCTATCTATGCCCCACATAATTTTATACACCTCAATAAGGCCACCCCTCATTCTCCTACATTCCAAGGAATATAGTCCTATTCTGGCCAACCTCTCCCTATAACTCAGGCCTACTATGCCTGGCAACATCCTCGTAAATTTTCTTAGCACGCTTTCCAGTTTAACTATGTCTTTCCTATAACAGGGT
>NC_063359.1:42375407-42382946 GCF_021869965.1 Rhincodon typus | reverse complement strand
CTTGGTTTGACTTTCCAAAGTGCAATACCTCACACTTATCTCTATTGTATTGCATTTGCCAATTGTCAGCCCACTTTCCCATCTGATCAAGACCCCTCTGTAATTTTTGATAACCTTCCTTGCTATCAACGATACCTCCTAATTTTCTATCATCTGCAAGCTTATTAATCACGCCTTGTATGTTCACATCCAGATCATTTATGTAAATAACAAATGACAAAGGTCTCAGCACCGACCCCTGTGGCACACCACTAGTCACAGGCCTCCAGTCTGAGAAACAACCTTCAGCCATCACCCTCTGCTTCCTACCATCGAGCCATATTTGAATCCAATTATCTAGCTTTCTCTGGATCCCATGCAACCTAACCTTTATGACTAGCTTGCTGTGCGGGACCTTGTCAAAGGCCTTACTAAAGTCCATATAGACAACATCCATTGACCTACCCTCATCTATTCTCTTGGTTACCTCTTTGAAAAACTCTAAAAGATTTGTCAGACATGACTTCCTGCGCACAAATCCATGCTGACTATCCCTAATCAGACCTTGACTATCCAAATGCTGGTTGCTCCTGTCCCTCAGTATTCTCTCCAATAATTTACCTACAACTAATGTCAGGCTCAATGGCCTGTAGCTCCCTGGCTTGTCTTTACTACCTTTCTTAAATAATAGAACAACATTAGGTATCCTCCAGTCTTTTGGAACTTCACCAGTGGCTAAAGATGAAGCAAAAATCTCTGCAAGGCCCACTGTAATTTCTTCCCTAGCCTCCCATAATGTCCGAGGGCCCAGGGGATTTATCCATCTTAATGCGCTTTTAGGCTGCAAACACCTCCTCTCTGGTAAGATGTATGCGGTCCAAAACATCCCCACGTTTTTTTCCCTTATTTCCTTAGCATCCACGATTCTCTCCTCAGTAAACACCAAGGAGAAATATTCATTAAAAATCTTCCCTATCTCATGTGGCCATGCTGATCGTTAAAGGGTCCTATTCTCTCCCTAGCCACCCTTTTACTCTTAATATAGCTACAGAACCTCTTGGGATTATCTTTAACCTTATCTGCCAGATCCATCTCATATCTTCTTTTTGCTCTTCTGTTTTCCCTCTTAAGTGTGTTCGTACACTTTTTATAGTCATCTAGGGATTCATTTGAGCCTGATAGTTTAAACCCAAAGTAAGCCTTCTTTTTTCTCCTGACCAGAGCCTCAATGTCCCTAGTCGGCCAGGATGCCTAAATCTGCCAGCTTTTCCCTTCACCCTAACAGGGACATACCTTCTTGATATCTCACTCTTAAAAGCCTCCCATTTGCCAGTCGTTCCTTTTCCTTCAAACAGACTCACCTAATTGACTTCTGCTAGATCCTGCCTAATGGCCCCAAAATTGGCTCTGCACCTTAACCGGTGGACCTGTCCTAGCTTTTTCCATAACTATGTTAAAATTAAGAGAGTTATGGTCACTGGATCCAAAGTGCTCTCCGACTGACACTTTAGTCACTTGACTGACCTCGTTTCTTAAGTGGAGGTCCAGAGTTGCAGTCTCCTGAGTAGGGCCCTCTATGCATTGATTTAGGAAACTTTTCTTGTAGAATCCCTACAGTGTTGAAACAGGCCCTTCACCCCAACAAGTCCACACCAACCCTCAGAGCATCCCACCCAGATCCATCCCCCTATAACCCACCTAATCCTCACATCCCTGAACACTACTGGCAATTTAGCATGGCCAATCCACCTAGCCTGCACATCTTTGAACTGTAGAAGGAAACTGGAGCACCAGGAGGAAACCCACGCAGACACGGGGAGAATGTGCAAACTCCACACAGAGAGTCGTTCAAGGATGGAATCGAACCCGGGTCCCTGGTACTGTGAGGCAGTAGTGCTAATCACTGAGCCGTTGTGCCACCCACTTTCTTGGACACATTTGACAAATTTCACCCTGTCTGGGCCTTTTACACTCTGGGTGGCCCAGTCAATACAGTTACAACCTCCAACCAATACTACTGTATTATTCCTAAGGGTATCTGCAAGCTCTCAACACGTCTGCTTCTCTAGTAGCCGCTAGCTTTTTGGGGGTCTATAATACAGTCCCAACAGACAGACCATCCCCTTCTCGTTTCTAAGTTCTAACTATATGGCCTCATTTGATGACCCCTTAAGAATATCTTCTCTAAGCACTGTTGTTATGTCCTCCCTTATCAAAAAGGCTACTCCCCCTCCTCACTTATTTGTACTTCTGTATCCTAGAACATTGAGCTGTCAATCCTGCCCTCTTTCAGCCCTGTTTCTGTTATGGCTATAATATCCCAGGCCCCAGAGCCAATCCATGCTCTGAGCTCATCTGCCTTACCAGTCAGGCATTGAAATAAATGCACTTTAAACCAGAAGTTTTTTCTCACCCTTTACTATGCCCCTAGCTATCCTGAGTAGTAAACTTGTTCTCAATGGTTAATGTATTTTCCCCTGATTTCTCAATGGCCCCACTCCTATTCAGAGTCCCACCCCTCTGACAAACTAGTTTAAAACCCTCCCAGGTAACAGTAGCAAATCTCCCCATGAGTATATCAGACCCCTCCAGTTCAAATGCAATCTGTCCCTCTTGTACAGGTCACTTCTACCCCAAAAGAGTTCCCAATGATCCAAGAACTGAAAACCATGCCCACTACACCAGCTCCTCAGCCACACATTCATCTGGCCTATCTTTCTATTTCTATCCTCATCAGCGCGTGGCACTGGGAGTAATCCGGAGATCACTACCCTTGAGGTTCTGATTTTTAACTTCTTACAACAGTCTGCTTCTGTCAGGCAGCATGTGCGAATCCACGTGGAAATGTATCACTGTCCTCATCTACAAGCAGAAGGGGGAAGAGGGCGGAAATTACAAATTGACAAATATTTTCACTACTGAATGCAGACTAAAAAATCCTGTCTAAGGTCATCACCAACAGAGTCAGGTCTGCTCTGGGATCAGTGATTCACCCTGATCAAACCTGTGCTGTACCGGGCAGGACAATCTGTGAGAGCCTCATGCTTCTCAGGGATACGATCACTTACGTGCAGGAGAAGGGGTGGATGCCTGGCTCATCAACCTGGACCAGGAGAAGGCCTGTGACAGGGTATCGCATACCTAGAAGTAGGACGTGCTCTCCAAAATGGGCTTTGCAGAAGGAATCTGCAATAGAATCTGACTGCTCTACACCAACATTGTTAGTGCAGTCTCAATGAATGGATGGAAATCAGAAAGTTTTCCAATCAGATCTGGAGTCAGGTAGGGCTGCCCACTCTCTCCTGTCTTGTTTGGGTGTTGTATAGAGCCTTTTGCCAAGTCCATCTGGAAGGATGCAAGCCTGAGGGGGGGTGGGCGGGTGGGGCGTGGTGACTGTTCCAGGCAGCGGAGGCTTGCATTCTATGGCCTCCCTGTACATGGATGATGTTGCCATTTTCTGCTCAGATCCATTGTCAGTGTGCAGACTCGTGAGCATCTCCAACCAGTTCAAACTAGTTCCAGGAGTCAAGACAAATCAAGGCAAGAACGGGGTAATGTTCTTTAGGAATTAGGCTGACCGATCCTTTATCCCCTTCACTATCAGGACAGATTACCTGAAGATGCTAGGAATATGGTTCGGAGGGGCCAGGGTGTGCACAAAACCTTGGAAGGAGCTTATTGCTGAGGTGAAACACAAACTGGTCTTTTGGGAGCATCGCTCCTTCTCAATTGTGAATAAAAAGTTGGTTATCAGGTGTGAGGGACTCTCTGTATTGATGTACATGATACAGGTCTGGCCCATTCCCCGGACCTGCGCTGTTGCAGTCACCCGAGCCATCTTCCATTTCATCTGGAGGTCTAAGATGGACCATGTCCACAGGAACTCCATGTACAAAACTCTGGATAAGGTGAGGGGGGAGAATGTACCCACCACTGCCCTCATCCTGATGGCCACCTTTGTGTACAGCTGCATCAAACTGCGCATAGACCCTCGGTACGCAAACAGCAAGTGTCACTACGTACTGAGGTTCTACCTGTTCCCAGTGTTGTGAAGTATGGGACTGGCCTCACTGCTGTGGAACGCAAGTAGTTAGACCGTTCTGTATCAACTGTCCTTAATGGAGAAATTTGAAAAGAAAAATACCTTTGATCACAAGTCCATCAGGAAGTGGTCAGCACGTAGCGTCCTTGAGACCCTGTGGGAAAAGGAAAGGGTGGATCCTGTCACGTGGTTCCCTGAACAGATTGTCAAAGTCATTTGGCAGAATGCCTCATCACCAGAACTTTCCAACAAGCACCAAGGCATCACTTGGCTGGTAGTGAGAAGGGCCCTGCCTGTAAGATCCTGGTACGCCCAGACTCTGCGTACTGCACGCTGCCCTCGAAGCAGCTGCAGGGGTACAGACTGTCACACATCTCCTTCTGGATTGTGCCTTTGCAAAGGAAATCTGGAGAAAGATGCAGTGGGTTTTGTTGAGGTCCGTCCCAAGCAGCTCCATGATGCAGGACTCTGCGCTGTATGGGCTGTTTCCCGGGATGCACACTGAGACAAACATTGACAACACCTGGGAGACAACCAATTTGGTGAAAAACGCTCTTTACTCTGCCCAAAAGTTGTTGGTCTTCCACTTCAAGGAGTTGACTTTGACCGAGTATTGCAGACTGGCACATTCCAAGGTCCACGACAACGTGCTGAGGGACGCACTAAAGCTTGGGGCAGTTGCTGCTAAGGCACTGACAGTGGGGAAAGACCACTGTCGGAGGCCTTTCTGCTGAAGTACAATGGGGTTCAGTTATCAGACCCTCTTGGTGCCTCAAATGTATATATATGGGTCTTGTATAGGTCTTGGGCTTTTGTTTGCTCTCAATATGCAAAGATAGTATAGAATCAAACTGCCCTAGTGACTATATATCCTTATAAAGATATATTTTATTCATATTTTAGAAATTCAAAAAGAACTACTGGAAGTGCCACTGGTGTGATCAGCTTGAGTGCTGGTTTGGGGGCATGAGTGGCGACTGGAGGCACAGCAGTCCATTTGTGAGATGGGAGCTGCACAGAGAGCATGTTTGTAGATCTCGCAGTTTAAGGAAGTGCACTCACAGAGGAAATGGGTGATCATCAGTCAGAGGGAGGCAGACAGGTAGTCACACCACAATGTATCTCACTCAAAATCTCAGTGATTTCCGGTGTAGGAAAAGGGTGAGAGTGATCCAGAGCCTGGACACACAAGTGGGGAGCAGAAAGAGGAGGAAAACAATGGTGGTCGCAGAGATAATAATGAGGGGTACAGACAAGTGACTCAAAAAGTGTGTGTTGCCTCCCTGGGGTCATGGTTAACAATGTCTCCGAACATTGCAGGGCATTCTGAAGGGAAGGGTAAATAGTCAGATATTGTGGATTAAATTGGGACCAACAACATTGGTAGAAAGATGGATGATGTCCTACATTAATAATAATCTAGGGAGCTAAATAACAGATCAAAATGCAAGATCTCAAAAGTTGTAATCTCTAGATTACTCCTGCTGCCATGTGATAGTGAGTATAAGTTCACAGACAGAACAGATGAATGCGTGGCTGAAAAGTTGGAGTGGGAGGGAGGACTTTAGATTCCTTGTGAACCAGTCGCCGAAGGTAAGCATGCAGGTGCAGCAGGCGGTGTTGGCCTTCATTGCGAGAGCTTTCAAGTACAGGAACAGGAATGTGTTGGTGCAGTTATACAGGGCCTTGGTGAGACCACACCTGGAATATTGTGTGCAGTTTTGGTCTCCTTTTCTGAGGAAGGATGCTCTTGCTCTCGAGGGAGTGCAGCGAAGGTTTACCAGGCTGATTTGAGGATGGCAGGTCTGACGTATGAGGAGAGATTGACTAGATTGGGATTGTTTTCACTGGAGTTCAGACGAATGAGGGTTAATCTCATAGAGACTTATACAATTCTAACAGGACTAGACAAGGTAGATGCAGGGAGGATGTTCCCAATAGTGGGTGTGTCCAGAACTTGGGGTCATAGTATGAGGATTCTGGGTAGATGATTTAGGATGGAGATAAGGAGACATTTCTTCATCCAAAGAGTGGTGAGCCTGTGAAATTCATTACCACAGGAAGTAGTTGATGCCAAAACATTGAATGTATTCAAGGGGCGACCAGATACAGCACCTGGGGGCGAATGGGATCAAAGGTTACGAGGAGAAAGCAGGATTCGGCTATTGAGTTGGACAATCAGCCATGATCATGAAGAATGGAGGAGCAGGCTCGAAGGGCCAAATGGCCTCCTCCTGCTCCTATCTTCTATTTTTAAATGACTGGGCCCATTTCTGGGGAAGGTGGGACCTGTACAAGTCCAACTAGTTGCATCTGATCTGCAACAGGATCAATATCCATGTGGAACGCTTGCTCATGAGGTTGCTGGAAGCTAAAACTAATTTGACAGGGGAATGGCATATGTAGTGGACGTGCAATAGGGAGTGGTATGCTGACAGATATAAAAGTAAAGCTAAATCTATCTGTCAGGCAGAGAGTATAGAGTTAAGTTGCAGAGGATCACAGCAAGGCTGAAAGGTATTCATTGTAGTACAAAGTGTCTCGTGAGTAAGGCAGACAAGTTGAGGGTGGTGATTAAAACATGAGGATATGATATAATTGGTATCACTGAGATATGGTTGTGAGGGACAGGAGGGACAGAACTGGCATCTCAATACTCCAGGGTATAGAATCTTCAGGTGAGAAAGGGAGGGCTGTAAGACTGAGAAGCAGTGTCACAAATATCAGTCAAGGAGTCAATTACTGCAGAAGGAGGGATGCCATCTGAGAAGACTCCTCCATTGAGGCCATATGGATAGAGCTGAAAACTCAAAAAAAGGCAATCACATTGTTGGGAGTGTACTATAGACCCGCAAACAGCCAGGGACAGATGGAAAGGCAGCAGCGTAGGCAAATGTCAGAGAAATGTTAAGAGTAATAGCAGGTGTTTTGAATGTCCCCAATATTGACTGGGATGGACAAAGTGTGAAAGGCTTAGTGTGGGTGAAATTCTTAAGGTGTGTCCAGGAAAGCTTTCTAAGCCTGCACATAGGAAGTCCTACAGAGAGGGAATGATACTGGATATAATTTTACGAACGAAGCCAGGCAAGCTGTAAAAGTGTCAGGGGTGAGTATTTCAGTAATAGTGACTATATCTCAGTAATATTTAAGAAGTCATGGAAAGGACAAAGATCAACCAGAAATAAAGTTTCTGCATAGGCATAAGGCCAACTTTAATGGGATAAGACAGGATCAGACTTAGAGCAGCCACTTGTCTGAAAAATCTACATCAGATTAGTGGGAGATTTTCAGAAAGGAAATTGAGAGGGTGCAGGGCCAAGATGTTCCTGTAAAGATGAAGGGTGGAACCAAGTGCAGAAAATGTTTGATATTGAGGAATGTACAGGATTGGATAAGGGAAGAAAAGAAGATTATAGTAGATACCAATGTTTCAGAACACTAGAAGTCCTAGACATCTATAGAACATAGAACATTACAGCGCAGTACAGGCCCTTCGGCCCTCAATGTTGCGCCGACCT
>NC_063359.1:42323725-42370407 GCF_021869965.1 Rhincodon typus | reverse complement strand
CATCGCCTCATAATTGCCTTTCCCCCAGCTATAACTCTTGCCCTGCGGTATATACCGATCCCTTTCCATCGCTGAAGTAAATGTAACCGAATTGTGGTCACTATCACCAAAGTGCTCACCTACCTCCAAATCTAACACCTGGCCTGGTTCATTACCCAGTACCAAATCCAATGTGGCCTCGCCTCTTGTTGGCCTATCTACAT
Source organism: Rhincodon typus (assembly GCF_021869965.1). Taxonomy (NCBI): domain Eukaryota; kingdom Metazoa; phylum Chordata; class Chondrichthyes; order Orectolobiformes; family Rhincodontidae; genus Rhincodon; species Rhincodon typus. Next base: position 42,370,204 of record NC_063359.1, on the reverse strand, counting down.
ACTGTGTCAGGAAACCCTCCTGCACACATTGGACAAAAACTGACCCATCTGAAGTACTCGAACTATAGCGTTTCCAGTCAAACACAGGAGGTTACTTAATAAGAAATTAGGAAAGTAAAGAGGGAGCATGAAGGAAAATCCAATATTGTCAGCAACATTTTCAATTTTCCTAATCCCATTTCTAACTCTCTCAGCAACATTTCCAATGCTGTCAATAGTTGTTCCCATATTCCCTGATCACAGAATCCCTACAGTGTGAAAACAGGCCATTTGGCCCATCGAGCTCACACTGACCCTCCAGAGAACATCCCACCCAGACTCACCCACCCTATCCTATAACACTGCATTTCTCATGACTAATCCACCTCGCCTGCATATCCCTGGACACTATGGGCAATTTAGCATGGCCAATGCACCTAATCTGCATATCTTTGGACTGTGGGAGGAAGCTGAAGCATCAGAAGGAAACCCATGCAGATATGGGAGGATGTGCCCCACACAGACAGTTGTCCGAGGCTGGAATCAAAACCATGTCCCTGGCACTATGAGGCAGCAGTGCTAACCACTAAGCAACCATGCCACCCATGGTGTCATTGATAAATTACCAATCTATCAATCTTTGGCATGAACAGACTGACCTTCCACAATCCTGTAGCATACAGAATTCCAATATTCACAACCCTTTGAGTGAAGAAATTCTTCCTTATCTCAGATGTCATGGCTTGTTTTTTCATTCTGACAGTGTCTCTTAGTTCTTGACCCCAGAGCCCAAATCCAGGGAAAACATCCTTTCTCTATCAATTCTGTCTATCCCTGTCAAGTATTTTGGAAGTTTCTATTTTTGTAAGTTTCTATGAGATCATGTCTCATTCATCTAAACTCCAAAGAACACAGGTCCATTGTCCTCAATCTCTCCTCATCAGACAGTCCACCAACACGGGAATCAATCTGGTGAATTATCGCTGCACCCACACTATGCCAAGAATATCTTCCTCAGACAAAAGGGACCAGAACTGCACACAATTAACCAGGTATGGTTTTACTAAGAGGCTATACAATTGAAGCAAAGCATCTTTATTCCTCTGCTCAAATTCTCTTGTAATAAAGGCCAACATACCATTTTCTCTTAATAGAAGAGGTCATCTAAAGTGCTTTCAAGTCACACATGCAAGGAGTAACCTCATCACTGATATTCAGTTTGGGTTCCACCGGGGCTACTCAGCTCTGGACTGCATCACAGCTTTGGTCCAGAGGTGAGGTGAGAGAGACCGTTTACTCTCTACCTCACCTTTTTGAAGTGAATAAAGGAGTTATATTTGCTACTTTCCGGTTTGATCAGACCCTTGTAGAATCCAGATCCTCTCCACTAATGCACTGATCTCATCTCTTATTACTACGCCAACTCCTTCCTTTTCAATATTCTAAATGAATTCTCAATTCATTCTGTAATTTTCTCTAATATCCTCACTCATGGTTTGAATAATCTTGGTAATATTTCCTGATCAAGCAGCTGCTTAGTTTTAAAATTCTCATTCTTGTTTTCAATCCCTCCATTGTCTTCCACTCCCTAGATTTGTCATTTACTTAGAGATCTCTGTGCTCCTCCAATTCCAGCCTCTTCAGCATCCTTCAATTCCCTTCATTCTGCCATTGGCAGCCTTGCCTTCAGCTGCTTGGTTACCATGCTCTGGAATCCCTAAACCTCATCTCCATTCTATCTCTCTTTCATCCTTGAAGAAATTCCTTAAAATCTAACTCTTTGCAGACGTTTTGAGTTACCTGATCTCATACTGATGGATGTTGCTTGCTGACATTGTATTTATGGCTCTCCTGTGGACGACTTGGATGAGTTGTAGTATTTTATATGTGATACTAGTATGATGATGTATCAGAATCCCAAAGTATTTAGAAATATGTTTTATTTTTAATTCCAAAATGTGTCTTTTTTAAAATAAAGGACTGCTATAGTAAAATAAAATGCAGATGTGAATTCAATGACTGTCTGGCAAAGTCCTGTGAGACGCACATGGAATGCTGCACCTGTAATGTGTCAGGAAAAATTCAAACAGGGAAGGATTAAACAAGAAGGGATAATATAGGGGGTGACTAGCTCTCTCTCACTTGTTCTACATTTCAGGAAAATACAAAAAAAAGTCAAACATACCACAACGTGAGTCTGTGTGATATTAGCTGGATGTCCAGTGCATGGACTGGAGTATTGTGAGGGTCACAGTTTTGAGAACTGCCATTTTAAACACTGCTACATTGCAGATAAAGCAAAGGGAAAAACTGTCACTGCCCATGAATGCTGGAATTTAGTCACTGTCAAAAGGAATTAGAATAGAATTTCTGCAAAACCAAGAATCTCAACTGGTTGTTGTCAATGTCAGTGCTACTAGTACAAAAGGCCAGTGTTGGACTGTGGCGTACAAGGTCAGAAATCACACAACACCAGGTTATAGTCCAACAGGTTTATTGGACGACTTGGATGAGTTGAACAGGCTTATTGGACTATAAGCTGGTGTCGTGTGATTTCTGACCAATGCTACTGGTGTCACCTAATAAAGTCTATCACACTGCCTTATCTGCTTTTCATGTACACTTTTTTAACTTTTGATGGAATCATCTCATTTCTATTCTCTGCGTTATTATTTCTTTCCATGTTTAGTGGTTAATAAACTCACTTTTTAAAATTCAATAAATCTTGATTAAATTGGTTCCTTTCAAAATATAAGTTCTTTCAGGTCTAGTAGAAAGGTATCCACAAGGCAAGAGATCTTTTTTAATGTTGTTACAACCGAGGTGGGGGGTGAGAGAGGGAAGCCACTTCATCCTTCCTCATTCAGTAGCTCAACAATTCATGTATTCTGACTGGAATTGCAACAAACCTAGGATTTGGCCCAGATCATTCATAACAATGTATAAATAAAAGTTGTTGTTGCCTATCCCATTGCATAGTTCATTCCTGCATCCACTGTACAACCCTGAGCAAACATGCTGACTATAGATGTAACACCAACAATGCTGGGGCAAAAACATAGTCCGCTTTCACCTGGAAAATACAACACATGTCAATTATTAGCATCTGGCACCTAGTCCATCTACTCCTAAATCGAAGTGTGTTTATAAGTGTGCTTATTTTTACATGTGCATATGTCTGTGAGTGTTCGTATATGAGTACGAATGTGAGTGCATGTGTCTAAGTGCATGCTTGTATATAAATGTAAATTTATGAATGTGACTCCTGTGCTACCATGACAGTCCGTCTCACAAGGAGATGCTTTGTGCTGTGGTGGTCACCTCAGTGTAAAGCATCATCTGGTGTCGCTCAGGAAGCCCATTCTGGTTTGGCTGTCTCTGCTACATTGGCTGCAGACAGCAATGGCACAAGAAGATGCACCTTTTAGAGCCCAGTTACTTGCACAGATGTCTGAATTGTTCACAAGTTATTCTGCACTTTCTCTTTAAAAAGATTCTTCTTCAGTGCAATAAATAGGGAATGCAATGGCCCAGTGGCATTATTGCTGGACTGTTAATCCAGAAACCCAGATAATGTTTTGGGGATCTAGATTCAAATCCCACCATGGTAGATGTGGAATTTGATTTCAATAAATATCTGGAATTAGGAATTTAATGATGACCGTGAATCCATTGCTGATTGTTGGGAAAAACCTATCTAGGTCACTAATGCCCTTTAGGGAAGGAAACTGTCATCCTTACCTGGTCTGACCTATACATGACTCCAGACCCACAGCAATGTGGTTGGCTCTCAACTACCCTCTGGGCAATTAGGGATGGGTAATAAATGCTGCCTGGCCAGCGACGCCTGTAAACAAATGAAGGAAAAATAAATGACAGTGGACTTATCACGTTGGGCTGAAATTTTCAGATAACAGGTTTTTAAATCCTCCAGCCAAAATGTCAATGAGGAGAGCATTTACACCAATCATAGCAGCCCCACGACCAGTTGATTTTCCAAGGGGATTTAGCTGACTGAAAATGGAAATTGTGGAAGTCTATTCTCAGAGCTTCCAGCCAATCTGTGTGCCAGCAGAGCCAGTGGCAGCTGTGGCCAGGCATGGGACTGCATTCCCAGATTCTGGAGTGCCAGCACAAGAGAAATGTTGAGGGTTTTGTTGTGAGGTCCCAGGTATATTGGACAGCAGATGGGGGAACTTTGATAGTGAGGTGCGATACAGTGTCTGTGGGAGGTACGTATTTGGGTATGGGATGCCCGATCTGGCAAGAATGTTTTTGAGGGGGAAAGTCCCACATCCCCAACACCTTCACTCCTGAGGCCCAGCAGCATGGACCTTCCAGGTTATTCCTTACCCTGGAAACCTCCTACCAGACCCAAATTTGTGGTCGGGTTGGAAGAAACTCTCAAATAGTTAAAACTTGGCTGCTAGGGCATGAATTGAGCTGAGGGGGAGTGCACCCACATTTGGTCAGTTCAGGGAAGGGGTAGGAATAGTACCAAGCTCCCAAATCCCGTCCGTCCCCAAAGCCCTGCCTGCAAACCCACTGGTGGGCAACTGTACAGTTCTGCCCATGATCCCCACACACATTTCAGTACATCAGACACTTGTCCTGAATCATTCATGAAAATATTTAAAGAATGATATTTTCCATCTGTTATACGTCACACTTGATTTAAGGAAGTTGAAAGAATTTGACAGACTTGAGGCGGATGGCAACTCTTCCTAGAATCGTGGTTCAGCAGCTGCCTAAAACTGTCCTCAGAAGTCATGTAGAATTCTTAATCGACCAAAAAAGAACTGCCACTTCTGATAGGAACATTGCAATTTCATATTGAGCGCATCCAGAATGTATGAAAGTTAATATTTGTAATCCAGTTAAATCAGTCTCTCATGACCCACAACTGAATTACATATATTGCCTTAGGAACTGTTTCTGACTTCTCTTGTTGTATTTAATCAAATGTCTATGATAACTACAGCAACATATCCTCCCTTGGCAACAATCCCGACTTCACAGATGCTACCAGATGTGTTGAGTATTTCCAGCATTTCCTGTTTTTATTTCAGAATGCTAGGATCTGTAGTATTTTACTTTTACATGTACTGCTGTCTGGTACTGTCTCCAACATTAGTTGCTGTTGTACTGTTTGGAATGAAAAAGATTCCCAAACAAGTAGTGGGAAGCCAGAAGATTGGGAAGCCTTTTAAAACTAGCAGAAGACAACTAAAAAGCAATAAGTCGGGGAAAGGATGAAATCCCATCACCAAGTCACCCTGTATTTACACGTGGAAAGTCACTGACACTGATCCAGCTCCCTCAGAGCCAGCTCTGAGTCAGCAGGATGTCTGACACTTCTGTTTATATCTGTCAGCTAGGGCTCCCTAATTCGACATGATTAATAGTCCCTATCAGGGAACTCATTCTATGAGGTCTACCTGGCTGACCTTGTTACAATCACTACATCCCTCCCTCTCTCAGTCCGAGAACACAGACCGGTCCTTTTTCTTGTCCTGCCTCCTGGCGCGTTTTAGCATTACGTCAGGTTCATCCGACTCTGCGTCAGATACGGACAGTGAGTAAAGCACAGGAGCTCCCCTCTTGCACCCAAGTATCTTGGGAGAAATTCACTCTCCTGGCAGCAAAGGTGTTGATGTGGCGAGATCCACCATATCCATCTCAGATTCAGAGATATCTGCAATGCTTGATGGAGAGGGAGAACTCACGGGTTCTGACAGCCTTTCTGACTGCTCCAAGCAGCAGGGCACATTGTGCTCTTGCACTGTTCGTGTGTTTGTGGCCTTCACGTGGTCTATATGGTTGTTTAGGATCGTTACTTCTACCCAAACTTTGTACGTCACTACTCCTGACCTTGCGTCAACCAAGCCAGTTACCCATGCAGAGCCACTTCTGTGGTTCCTACACCAAACTTCATTCCCTGCAGTAAATTGCCTCTCTTGCTTGGCAGAGTCTAGCGATTGGCAATGGAGTTCCTGCTGCTGTTTCATCCTCCTCAAGGTTGGGGTAAATGAGATTTAACCTGGTGCAGAGTCTTCTTCACATTAGCCACTCTGCTGGAACTATCCTTGTTGTTGCATGTGGGGTGATTCTATAATCAGATAGGAACTGGGACAGTTTGGTACCTAGTGAAGCTGTAGGCTGTTTCTTCAGGCCTGTCTTCACAATTTGGACAGCTCTTTCTGCCAGATCATCGGATGATGGATGGTATAGAGCTATCCTTATGTGTCAATTCCCATTCAACTTTAGGAAATACTCAAATTCCCTGTCAGTAAACAATAGCTTGTTATCTGTTACCAACACTTACAGGAGTTCATGGACTGAAAAAGATGCACGTAGTTTTTCTATCATCGTCCCTGCGTTGGACGAATGAAGCCTGTGCATGCCCAACCACTTTGAGTAGTTGTTTACAATGACCAAGAACATTGAGCTCATGAAAGGACCTGCAGAGTCGATGTGTAATCAAGTCCAGGGTTTACCTGGCTATTCACATGAATATGGTCCTTTGGTTTCCCCATCACCACCAGCTGTTTCAGTTTTTGCCAGGACCAGATCTTTCTGTGTCTGATATTGTCAGCTCTGACTGGAAGTGTGTCCAGAAAATTTAAAACCATTCTGGACTCTTCCAGTGTATCTCCCAATGGGAGGTAGCTCAATGTGCCTGCATTTGCTACTTGGTCTCCTGGACAGTGTTCGAAATTGTAATTATGTGTACTTAGTATTAGAGCTCACAGCTGAATTTGGACTGAAGCTATGGGCAGCACTGCCTTGTCCTCTATAAGCAGACCTAGTAGAGGCTTGTGGTCTGTTATTATTACAAATTTATGTCTGTAAAGGTATTGGTGGAACTTCCTGACTCCAAATGTGACTGCCAAACCTTCCTTCTCTATCTCGGCGTATTCACATTCTCCATTAGCTAAAGTCCTGGAAGCATACGCTATTGGGCATACCTCTCCATTGATCCACCAATGAGATAATACCACTCTGATGCTATATGGGGAGGCATCGTATGGCAGCACTGGATCGCATTTGGGATCATAGTGTGCCAAAACCTTAGAGGGTGATAGCTGTTTCTTCACTTCCCTGAAGGCTATGGCTTGGCTACGTGACCATTTCCAAGGGTGACCTTTTGTTTTAAAGAGTTGATGCAAAGGTGCCAGGATGGAGGCCAGGTTATGTTTGAACTTTCTGTAATAACTCACCAGCCCAAGGAAAGCCCTAAGTTCTGGTACATACAAGGGAGCCAGGGCACATTTGTTTACCCTCATTTTATCTTTTAATGGGCATAATCTAGTCTCATCGACTCTGTAGCCCAAGCTGGTTACTTGGGGTGCCTGGAACACACATTTCCCTCCTTATGTGTACGCCTGCCTGGGAGACACGGTGAAGGACTATGTCCAAGATCTAAGTCCTCCTTATTGGTTTTCCCTGCTATTAGCAAGTCATCTAAATAAATGGTGACCTGGGGTAGACCTTGTAAAATGTTCTCCATTGTCTGCTGAAAAATTGCACAGGCTGACGATATCCCAAATGGCAGTCTTGTATATTGGTACAAACTCTTATGGATATTAATTGTAGCATACTTCTGGGAATCCTCATCTAAACGTAACTGCAAGTAAGCATGGCTCATGTCCAGCTTCGTGAAGGACAACATCCCTGCAGCTTTGTGTATAAATCCTCTACAGAAGGGACTGGATATTTATCCAGCTGTCAATAGCAGCTTACCGGTTACTCAACATCCTGACAAAAGCGAACCAACCCATTAGACTTCACGATTGGTCTTACTGGTGCTGCCCATTCCACAAACTGGACCGGTGTGATGATTCTTTCGCATTCCAGTCTTCTGATTTCTGCCTTCACTTTTGCCTGTGTAGCAAATGGCATTGGGCAGGCCTTATAGAATCATAGAATTGCTTCCTAGTCAACATGCAAGGTGGCCTTGGCTCCTTTGATAGTCCCTAGACATTCCTGAAAGGCTTCTGGATATTTAGTTAGGATTTCACTCAGGCAGCCATTTTCTAAACAAAAGACATTGAGCCATCAAGGTGAATCTCTCCGAACCAATTTCGTCTCATCAGGCTTGGGCCTGAGCCTTTTATTACAATCACTGGTAACTGAACTAGCTGCTTCTCGTAAGAGACTGGAACTGAAATTATACCCCTTATCTGTAATGGTTCCCTGGTATAGGTTCTCAGTCTAGCTGAGATCTTGCGCAAACTTAAGGGCTGAAGTCCAGAGTGAATTTTATTAAAGACTGGTTCTGCAATCACTGAAATGATATGCCATTATCGACTTCCATTAGAACCAGATGAACATTTATCCAGACATTTATTTTGATTGGTTCTGATTTGGATGTTGCTAAGCAATTTAACTGTTCCAAACCAGATGTAGGTAGACTTTCCAGGGTGTTCACTCTCCTGGATACTGGCCTATGAGTTTTCTTACTCCATTTAGGCCTAGTGGGACTCCTTTGCTGTCTTAAGACCGCATACCAGCAGCAACTACAATGGTTTGCCAGCCCAGATCCTGAACAAAACTTTAACTGTTTGGTCGAGGCGTGGCTTTGTTTCAGTGTTTTGCTGGGGCTGACCTACAGTCCCTACATTCAGGATATGTCCTGAGTGAGGACATGCAATTGCTTTAACTCAAGTGGAGTTCCCCAAACTCAGACTGGTGAGGGTGTCCCACTTCCACCGGAATACCCTGCAACTCAGATGCTCCACTTGCTGCATTTTCCAATGATAAAGCCAGTTGTAGTGCCTGTTTGAAGTCCAGTTGGCCTTCAGATGGCAGGTGCTTTTGTATGATTACATCATTAATCCCACATACCAACCCCTCTCTCAGAGCCAGTTCTAAGAGTGTCAGAATTAGAACATAGAACAGTACAGCACAATACAGGCCCTTCGGCCCACGATGTTGTGCTGTACTTTTACCCTAATCCTAAGGTTATCTAACCTCCATCCCTACCTTATACTATCATCCATATGCGTATCTAATAGCCGCTTAAATGCCCCTAATGAGGCCGACTCCACTACCCTGTCCGGCAATGCATTCCACAACCCTATCACTCTCTGAGTAAAGAACCTACCTCTGACATCTCCCCTATATCTACCTCCACTCACTTTAAAACTATGCCCCCTCGTAATAGCTACCTCCACCCTAGGAAAAAGTCTCTGGCTGTCCACTCTATCTATACTTCTGATCATTTTGTACACCTCTATCAAGTCACCTCTCATCCTTCGTTGTTCTAAAGAATGGCTAATACTTCTCTTTTTATCTGTCAGCCAGGCCTCCCTGACTGAATCAGATTAGTAGCACCAATCAAGGTGCTTATATTCTATGAGGTCCGCCTGGCTGAACTCATTACAATCACTGCAATGAGGCTTAGCTGGCTAGTAATATAAAAGAAGTTTTTTTACATATGTAGACATATAATATACATATAAATATGCCAAAGTGACACAAGAGTGGACATTGGGTTGTGGGTAAATAGGGTTAGAAAAGTAGGAATGGGGAACAAAGAAATGGCAGAGGAACTGAATTAATACATTGCATCAGTCTTCAGGGTGAAAGACACCAGCAGCATACCAGAACTTCAACACAGGCAGAGAACACAGTTAAGTGTCGTGGCCATTATAAGGAGAATGTGCTGGGGAAGCTGAAAGGTCTGAAAGTTGATAAATCACCCCTACAGCATGGTCTATACCCTAGAGTCCTGAAGGAGATAGGTGAGGAGATTGGAGAGGCATTGGTGGTGATCTTTCAGGAATCACTGGACTCCGGGAAGGTTGCAGAGGACTGGAAAATGGCTGATGTAACACCCCTATTTAAGAAAGGAGGGACGCAGAAAATAGGTTAGCCTGAGCTTGGATTGTCAGTCAGATTTTAGAGTCCAGTATTAAAGATGAGATTGTAGAGTACTTGAAAGTGCATGGTAAAATAGGACTGAGTCCGTGCGACTCTGTCAAGATGAGGTCATGACTGACAAACCTGTTAGAATTCTTTGAGGAGGTATTGAGCAAGTTCGACAAAGGAGAGCCGGTGGACATGATCAATTTGGATTTCCAGAAGGCCTTTGACAACATGCAACATAGGAGGCTGCTAAATAAAACAAGAGCCCATGGTGTTAGAGGCAAGGTGCTTGTATGGATGGAGGATTGGCTGACTGGCAGAAGACAGACAGTAAGGATAAAGGAGTCTTTTTCAGATTGGCAGCCAGTGACTAGTGGAGTTCCACAGGGCTCTGTTTTCGGACCATAACTGTTCACGTTATACATTGATGATCTGGACAAAGGAACTGACGGCATAGTTGTGAAGTTTGCTGATGACACAAAGATAGGTGGAGGGGCAAGTAATGTTGAGGAAATGGGGAGGCTGCAGAAAGACTTGGACAGGCTAGGAGAGTGGGCAAAGAAATGGCAGACAGAATACATTGTGGGAAAGTGTGAGGTTACGTACTTTGGTAGGAAGAAGAGAGACGTAGACTGTTTTCTAAACGGGGAAAGGCTTTGGAAATCTGAAGTGCAAAGGGACTTAAGAATCCTAGTGTAGAATTCTCAAGATTAACAGGCAGGTTCAGTTGGCAGTAAGGAAGGCAAATGCATTGTTAGCATTCATTTTGAGATAGCTAGAATACAAGAGCAAGGATGTACTGCTGAGGCTGTATAAGGCTCTGGTCAGACTGTATTTGGAATTTCTGAGCAATTTTAGGCCCTGTATCAAAGGAAGATTTGTTGGAGTTGAATGGGGTCTAGAAGATGTTAGTAAAAATGATCCTGAGAATGAAAGGCTTGTCATATGAGGAACGGTTGAGGACTCCGGGTCTGTAGTCAAAGGAGTTTCGAAGGATGAGGATAAAATGGACATGGAGAAGATATTTTCACGAGTAGGAGAGACTTGGACTGGAGAGCACAGCCTCAGAGTGAATGGGCAACCCTTTAGAACTGAGCTGAGAAGGAATTTCTTCAATCAGAGGGTGGTTAATCTGTGAAACTCATTGCCACAGAAGCTGTTGAGGCCATCCAGTGTCTTGAAGACAGAGATAGGTTTTTCATGAGAAAGGGGATCATGGCTTCTGGGGAGAAGGCAGGAGAATGGAGTTGAGATTGAATGGCAAAGCAGACTCGAAGGGCTGAGTGGCTTAATTCTGCTCATATATCTTATGGTGTTATGGTCTAGCCGAACTGGCCACCATTTTATGGGCCTGTTCCATTTGACAAAAGTGGTACCAGGAAAATAGGATGGAAGGTTTCCCAGAAGCATTACTTGGGGGTCCATAGGAGATTATGCTTCCGTTTTACAGGCGACAGGGTTAGGATTAGATAGTAATGCCATCTCTGGAATACTGTTTACATTACTGGTGACCTATTATATTGGAGGAGTTCAGAGAAGGTTAACCAGATATCTGGAATGGGCAACAAAAAAAAACCTCTATCTCATCCAGACGATGACCCCATCATGGAACATCAGGCCATTGTGTCCACTATGGTCACTCACCTCATTTCATCTGGTGATTTCTCCCCCACTGCCTCCAAGCTCATAGTCTCCTAACGCCGCAAAGCCCACGATACCTCCTTTCCAAAATCCACACAAACAGAACTGCCTGGGCAGATCCATTGTTTCTGCCTGCTCCTGCCCCACAGAACTCATCTCTTCCTACCTTGAGTTGATTTTTTTCTCTCCTTTTCCAATTTGGAGGCTTCACCATGGATATGCAATCCCTTTACACGTCCATCCCCCACCAGGATGGTCTCAGGGCTCTCTGGTTTGTCATGGAAAAAAGGCCTGAACCATCCCCATCCACCACCATCCTCCTTTGTTTGGCTGAGCTTGTCTGAACAACTTTTCTTTTAACTCGTCTCACTTTCTTCAGGTAAGAGGGGTGGCCTTGGGAACCTGCATGGGCCCAGTCATGCCTGTCTCTTTGTGGGGTACATGGAACATTCCTTGTTCCAGTCCTATTCCAGGTCCCACCCACAGCTCTTTCTTTGGCATATCGATAATATCGATGCTGCTTCCCTCCCTTGTCCAGAATGGGAAAGTTTATCAATTTTGCTTCCAATTTCTACCCCGCTCTCACCTTCACCTGGTCCATCTCTGACTCATCCCTTCCGTTCCTCAACATCTGTTTCCATTTCTGGGGATAGACTGGCCACCAATATCCACTACAAACCAATTGATTTCCACACTTATCTTGAACGTACATCCTCACACCATGCTTCCACATCTGTTTTGATAATGCCAATTTCGACAAGGGGTGTCTGAAATGTCCACCTTCTTCCTCAGCCGAGGACTCCCCAGAACCGTTGATTGGGAACTCTACAGCCTTCTTATCTTAATATCAAGTTCAATGACTTTAGGGCTTGAGGCACATCTCCCATGTCCTTAAACCCAAATTACATACACTAAGCCTTGTTATTACATTGTCTGCTATTACTCTTTGGGCTCTATCTCCACCTATCATCAGGGGAGGCAATGGCCTATTGGTATTATTGCTGGACTGTTAATCCAGAGACCCAGATAATCCTCTAGGGACCCGGGTTTGAATCCTGCCATGGCAGAAGGTGGAACTTGAATTTAGTAAAATATCTGGAATTAAGAATCTAATGATGACCGTGAACCTGTTTTCAATTGTCGGAAAAACCCACCTGGTTCACTAATGTCCTTTAGGGAGGAAACTGCCATCCTTACCTGGTCTGGCCTACATGTGACTCCAGACCCACAGCAATGTGGTTGACTCTCAACTGCCCTCTGGGCAATAAATGCTGCCTGGTCAGCAATGCCCTCATTACATGAATTAATAAGGAAAAAATTATTAAAAGTTAAAACATCATCTCACATGGAGAATGTTATCCAATCACTACAGGTGTATTTCTGCAGTGCATCTTGTAGATAGTCCATACTGCTGCTACTGAGTGTCGGTGGTGGAAGGAGTGGATGCTTGTCCATGTGGTGCCAATCAAGTGGGCTGCTTTGTTCTGAATGGTGTCAAGCTAAAAACATAAAACGTAGAACATAGAACAGTACAGGACAGTACAGGCCCTTCGGCCCACGATGTTGTGTCGACCTATTATCCTACTAAGATCAAACTACCCTGCATACCCTTCATTTTACTATCATCCACATGCCTATCCAAAAGTCGCTTAAATGTCCCTAATGTATCTGACTCCACTACCACTGCCAGCAGCGCATTCCACACACCCACCACTCTCTGTGTAAAGAACCTACCTCTGACATCTCCCCTATATCTTGCTCCAATCACCATAAAATTATGCCCCCTTGTACTAGTCATTCCCGCCCTGGGAAAAAGTCTCTGGCTATCCACTCTATCTATGCCTGTCATTATCTTGTACACCCCTATCAAGTCACCTCTCATCCTTCTTCTCTCCAATGAAAAAAGCCCTAGCTCCCTCAACCTTTCCTCATAAGACCTGCCCTCCATTCCAGGTAGCATCCTGGTAAATCTCCTCTGCACCCTCTCTAAAGCTTCCACATCCTTCCTATAATGAGGTGACCAGAACTGAACACAATATTCCAAGTGTGGTCTAACCAGGGTTTTACAGAGCTGCAGCATAACTTCATGGCTCTTAAACTCAATTCCCCTGCCAATGAAAGCCAACATACCATATGATTTCTTAACAACCCTATCAACTTGAAAGATAGATTATTGATTACCAAGGGACTGAAAGATTATTGGGGGTATGCAGGAATGTAGAGTCGTGGTTAAAATCAGATCAGTCTTGATCTTATTGAATGGCAAAGCAGAGTTAAGAGTTCAGTAATGTTGGCAGAATCTAAATTGAGCAATGGTGAGCAGGTTATGGTTGAGAAAGTGCTGCTTGATCAAACTATGGGTAACCCCTTCCATTACTTTAATGATGATTGAGAGTAGAGTAATAGAGTGGTGCTTAGTTGGATTTGTCTCTTTTTGTTACAGGACATAGCTGGGCAACTTTCCACATTGTTGGGTAGATGCCAGTATTGCAGCTGAACTGGAATAGCTTGCCTAGGGAAGCGGCAAGTCTTCAGTATTATTGCCGGAATGTAGTCTGGACCCATAGCCTTTGCAGTGAATGATTTCTTGATCTCACACAGACAGAATCTTATTGACTGAAGATTGACAGCTTTGAGTACTACTGGAGGAGGCTGAAATGGATCAGTCACTCGGCACTTCTGGCTGAATACTGTTGCAAATGCTTCAGCCTTATCTCACAGTTGTGCTGGGCTCTCCCATCATTGAGGCTGAGGATATTTGTGGAGCTGCTCTCTCCGTCTGTTAGTAGTTTAATCATTCACCAGCACTCATGACTGGATGCAGCAGTAAAGCAGACAATATATCTGATCTCAAGACAACGCAGTGTGGAGTTGGAGGAACACAGCAGGACAGTCGACGTTGTAGGTTGAGACCCTTCTTCAGAAATCTCCGAGTGCTATCTCTGAGTGATTTATTGTCTCTGACTCCAGCATATGCAGTTCTTGCTATCTCCAGGTGATTTATATTTCCTGCTCCTCTGATACTGCCTGACTGCTGCATTCCTCCAGCTCCACACTCTGTTGTCTCTGACTCCAGCATCTGCAGTTGTTGCTATCTCTGAATATATCCGGTTTATCAGTTCTGGTATTACTTGGCCCAGTATAGTACATGCATTTTCTACTGTTTGCAGCTTTACCAGGTCAATATCTCATCTTCAGGTATGCCTGGTGCTGCTCCTAGCATGCCGTCCTGAACTCCCCATTGAACTAGGATTGATCCCCTGACTTGATGGTAATGGCTGAGTGGGGGATGTGCCAGGCCATAAGGTTACAGATTGTATTGGAGCATGATTCAGCAGCAGTTATAATCCACAGCGCCTCATGAATACCCAGACTTGAGGTGCTATATCTGTTTGAAGTCTGTCCCATTTAGCACAGTGACATGCCATGCCACATGATAAAGGGGATTCTTAATATGAAGGCAGGACTTTGATTCCATAAGGACTGTGCAATGGTCACTCTTACCAATGCTGTTATGGACTGACGCATCTATAGCTGGCAGATTGGTAAGGATGAGGTCAAGTATATTCTTCCCTCTTATTGGTTCCCTCACCACCTGCCACAGGCCCACTTGAGCAGTTACATCCTTTCGGATGCGACCAGCTCAATCAGTAGTTCTGCTGCCGAGCTACTATTGGTGAACACTGAAATTTCTAGCCAGAGTACATTCTGACGCCTTGCCCCTCTCAGTACTTCTTCCAAGTGGTGTCCAACATGGAAGAGGTAATCAGCAGGCAGTTTCCTTGGTCATGTTTGAGCTGATGTCATGAGACTTCATGGTGTTCAGAGTCAATGTCAGACTCCCAAGGCAACTCTCTTATGACTCTATTTTACTGTATCACTTCCTGTGGAGGATCTGTCCTGCCTGTGGGAACAGAACATTCTGAGGGATGGTGATGATGATGTCAAAGTCATTTTCCATCAAGTATGATTCTACTTTCCTATTGAACCTCATTGGGTACAAGTAATTCTACAGCTTTATAAGAATTCTACACTCTGTACTTTCATTTTGGGATTGCATCTCACTTCAGTCAGCAGCCACTGGTTCCTGGTACTGCACCTGATGAAGGAGCAGTGCTCCAAAAGCTTGGGATTTCAAATAAACCTGTTGTACTACAACCTGGTGTCATGTAACTTCTGACTTTATCCACCGCAGTCTAACACCAGCACCTCCACATTATGATT
Organism: Rhincodon typus; assembly: GCF_021869965.1. Taxonomy (NCBI): domain Eukaryota; kingdom Metazoa; phylum Chordata; class Chondrichthyes; order Orectolobiformes; family Rhincodontidae; genus Rhincodon; species Rhincodon typus. The sequence goes on along the minus strand of NC_063359.1, from coordinate 42,354,490 downwards.
CCAATAGTAAGACTACATCAGGCTTTCTCCCAGTTTTGGCAAGTTTCCTTTGATGTTAGTTGAAGGACTTTACAGGGTAAATAGCATTGCTTGCCATCATTATTTCTGGTGCTTAGCATGTCTGAGAGTGGTCTGTCCATCTTAATTCCTTTCTTTAGAGTTTGTAGCATTTTTTATACAACTGAATGGCTACTAAGTCATTTGAGAAGGCAGTTAAGAGTCAAACACATTGCTATAGGTCTGGAATCACATGTAGGCCAGACTAGATAAGGAGAATAGATTTTCTTTCATTCTCTTTGAACTGTTGACAGCTCTTCTAACAGTAATACAGCTCTGAGACAACTATTGCCTTTTCAGGACTGGTATTATTTTCTGACTTACAAATTGTGATGCTGTTAAGCTCTTTCTTCTTTTCCAGGCTTACGGAGGCTCTGCTGCAAAACAGTGATTTTGGTAAGATTATGAATTGCAGGGCTTTAAAAATTAAATAAACTAGAGTTTCCTCTGCCTGTTATTGGTGGAGAATACCTCCCAGTTGGTCTGTGGTATTTAGCCTTCTCTAGATGTCTGGGAGATAGTAAGCAGCAATAGTAGATTCGCTCCTTTCTGAGTTCTGCTTAAAGTGAGACTTTTCACAGGCAAATGCTTAAAGTTTGCACCAGGCAGACCTGTATTGATTAAACTCGCCCAGATTCAAACAATCTTACCAGGACCCAGTGACTGCTGACTGAATTGAGATGCAATCCCAGAATGAAGGTACAGAGTGTAGAATTCCTACAAAGCTGCAGAATTCCTTGCACATAGTGAGCTTCAATAGTTGTTTAATTTTCACATCAGTTATTGGCTGTATTCGTTTATTAGTTAAATCTTCAAAACCACACTATCCTCATTTTACATTCTTCTCTTCAAGATACCAATTACCAAGCAATAACATGGGTTTGTTCTTTGAAGATATTACTATGTATAAATAATGCTAACAATAGCTTGAAGTACACCTGTATCACTGCTGCAATTGTAAACTGAATACATATAATAGGACTGATGCAGTTTAACACATACTCCCTTAAATATACAGGTAACTCAAATCACAACAATCAATACTGAAGTGGCTGTAATAAATAACAGGAGGACATTGATAAACATGCAGAACTGGCAAATAATTTGCAAATGAAATTCATCACAGAAGAATGAGAGCTGCTACATGTTGGTAGGACAAATAGGGAGATTCATTCGTTGGAACATAGAACATTACAGCACAGTACAGGCCCTTCGGCCCTCGATGTTGCGCCGACCTGTGAAACCAATCTGAAGCCCATCTAACCTACACTATTCCATTATCATCCATATGTTTATCCAATGACCATTTAAATGCCCTTAAAGTTGGTGAGTCTACTACTGTTGCAGGCAGGGCATTCCACGCCCTTACTACTCTCTGAGTAAAGAACCTACCTCTGACATCTGTCCTATATCTATCACCCCTCAATTTAAAGCTATGTCCCCTCGTGTTAGCCATCACCATCCGAGGAAAAAGGCTCCCACTGTCCACCCTATCTAATCCTCTGATCATCTTGTATGTCTCTATTAAGTCACCTCTTAACCTTCTTCTCTCTAACGAAAACAGCCTCAAGTCCCTCAGCCTTTCCTCATAAGACCTTCCCTCCATACCAGGCAACATCCTGGTAAATCTCCTCTGCACCCTTTTCCAATGCGTAATACCAGGCAGGCTGAAGGAACAAATGAATCTCAAACACGTTAACCACGAAAAGTTGTGTCACAGGAAAGTACAGACGTAAAAAAACAAACATCTGGCTATTTTTTTGAAGGATAGAATTAAAAAGTTGGGAACTTATGCTAAATTTGTTCTGAGAGTTGGTTAGACAACCTGCAAAGGACTGCATGCAATCCCGAATGCCATATTATTAGAAATACAGACGCACAAGAGAGGGTGCAGAGATTTTAAAGATAACACCCCAAAGATATGTGGGTGAACAAATCAAGAAAGGATTGATCTTTGTTTCTTTTCTCAAAAAAATTACTGATGGGTGATCTAACAGAGGTATTTAAAAGGGGCCTCTTTATCAAAGAGTGTGGATAATGTAGAACTCCCTGAACTTGAACTGAATAATGTAGATTCATTCAGAGAAGGAAATAGAGGGCTATTTTACAGATTTAGATGTGGAAAGGTGGAAGGAGGTTTGAATGGAGCATTAACCCCCAAATTCACTGTTTGGATCAAATAGCCTCTATCCTATTATCCAATTTAAGTTCAGTGAATTAGATAATTCTGAAATTAAAGAGCTACAATTATTAATGAGGACGTTGTAACTAGTCAAATTGTCATTAAACTTAGCCTGTTTCACTAATATCCATCGAGGAAGGAAACTGACTGTCTTTATAATTCAACCTTTTTATTATCTAGACCTAATACAATGTGATTTAATTGAAATTGTCTCACAGCCACTCAGTTGTCAAGATGGCATCTAACCACCAACTTGAGGGGAACTGAAATGTTAAAGGGTTAATATCTGTTCTGCTGACATATAAGAAATTAGGTGCTTCGTGGGTGCCCCGTGTCGCAGACAAAATGGGGTAATCTAATTATACTCTGCTCTCTGTAAGTGTTGAATTAAGGCTAAAAGGATAAGGAACTACCTCGTCTTACACATTGTTTTTGGGCAGCTAACCTTCGTTTTACTGTTAGATGATTAAGTTACGTGATTACGGGGGAGAAAAAAATTGTATCTTGTATGCATGTCTGACTGTGCTCTAAAAACCTATATAAAGGGAGGACGGTTCCCTTACAGAGAGCATCGCTTGACACGGCTCCGCAAGCCCTGCGAAGATTATTAAGTGATCCTCCAAAGCTTGTACTTGCTTAAATAAACTGTGGCTTTTCACAGAAGTTGGCGTATTGCGTTTGTATCAAGTGCGAAGGAATCTCCTAAAACGGAACTCAACAGAACCTCTGTAATGACCTAGCAAATCACTCAACTCACTATCACCTTCTCAAGGGCAACAAGGAATGGGCAATAATTACTGGCCCAGCCAGCAGCGCCCACGTTCCACCACTGAATACAAGATGAATAGACAATAAATGTCAGCTTTGCCAGTAATGTCAACATCCTGTGAATGAATAAAAATACAGAGTGTTAGTGAGAAGAATATGGGGTGAGTCTAGCCAGAAATGACAAAGACCAGATAATAGTTTCCAGTGGTACTGGGGTTAAGGATAGAATAGGATTGGATAAGACTACATGGTTGCAATTAGGCAGTTTTGATAACAAACAAGATATTCTAGTTAGAAGCTCAGTTCAGGAATAGACAGAAAACCAAATTACATATTTGTTAGCACAAAGGGAAGGAAGGAGTCAGTGACTACAGAATTATAGGTAGTATTCAAACAGGATATCTTCAGTTTGTCATTGTTAACAGGGTGTTATAACTTGATGTAAGACACGTTGTCTTCTCATTAACAGTATTTCCACAATGATTTTCTCAATAGTTTAGGACAATTACCAAATAGCTCTGTGTCACTAATTCTCTGGTACACGCACACACTGCATACATCACTGCTCTGTTATAGAAATTTAACTCTTTTTAACTATGCAGACTGATGACAAAATTTCCCAGCCTGTTTGCAAACTGTTTGAGAGGGAATGAGGCTGCACAAAGATCCACAGCATAGTTGAAATGTCACATCTAATTTGTCTTTGACCCCTCAATGTCAGAAAGAACTGGATCGGTTTTCTGAAGTGCTTCACTTTATGGATGTAACTTGTCACCTTATTTGCCTCTAAGAGGGACAGTTGCTTCTTTTCCCCATTTACTGTCGACTCTGTCCAAACATAGTGATTTTCAATGTGCCATGTTTCCACTTTCTTAATAATTGGAGTTAGGCTAACCACCCAAGGGTGCTTACCTTTTCAGCTTCAGTTACCTTAGGGTGCTTTCCTTCTGAGGCCTTATCGCTCAAGGCCAATTCTAACTCAACACCATTCACCTTAGGGTTGTCTTCAATCAAGCCCCTATTACTCAATGCTGTTCTCACTTAATCCATAGTTCCCTGCAATAACAACTTCAATTTGATGGTTTTGTTCAGAGTGCTGTGATTTATTTTTAATGATGTTCCTTTATATGTTAAAAAGGCCATATTAAAACAAGTATTTGTCGTGATGTTGACACACTTATGGCATTTTCACTCAACTACATGCACAAAATTTCTGGGCTTAGAAAAACAGGCCCCCTTTCCAAATGAAGGTTTGCAAACACAGCTGCTGAAATAAATAAATGGGTCCAGTTGGTGTAATATTTTTCTAACCATTAGATCTGGAAACAAATTCCAATTGCACAACTTTACCTACTTCACACACAAGCTGTGTTTTAAAGAATTAACTATAGACACAGCCTCTCAGCACTAGAGAATGTTGCACTCGCATCAGCTGCTTGCTGCTTCAAGCCAAAATCCTTTACTGAGGTTAGGAGACACTCTGAAGACCCAGCTGCCATGTCTCATGGAGACTGCGACTGCTCACAGTACTTTATATACACTTCAGCTGTGTTCACAGGACAAATGGTCAAAGCAATAACATCATCAAAATGAGAAGACTTCACCCAGCAACACAGAGAGATACCAAAACAGCCACTTTTTAAAGTTAATTCCAAATATAATCATTAACTTCCACATCCCAACTCCTTTGCTGTTTCATTAATGAAAATTAATGATGTCACAGTGACACAAAACCAGGGTACAGGGGATTACTCAGTGACAGTGTGACAGAGCTGGATCAACATCCAAAACCCATTCCTGCCGGGAATGATGGATTGGCCACAAGCTGCTGATGGCAGGATTTTCTTCCAAGTTATGAATGAAAGTCTCAGTATATCAATTTAGCCTGCCTACTGTGTGGAATGACCACAGAGTGGATTTCCAAGGATTGAGTCAACTTCCAGTCAAATTTCCTTCCATGGGAAAGGTGGGATGGTGAGCAATCTCCCCAACCATAAAATCCAGGCCTCTTATGCAATGTCCCCTGCTCATACCTTTCCCAGCCTGTTACCCTCACACCCATCTTTTACTATCTCCACATACGTCCAGCTATTTATCTGTGGCAGGCACATCAGAATTTTCAGAAGGCTTTGGTAAGATGCCACATTAAAGATTTGAGCATACTTTACACCTGAGAATTGACTAACAGACAGAAATCAGACAGCAGTAATAAATGGGTCATTCTCAGAATGGCAGATTGTTATCTATGCAGTAGCACAAAGATACATGATGGGCTGTTCACAATCTAGAATCGATTTAGATGTTGGGACCAGTTTGAATGTTTCCATTGACACAACTAGGTTGTATTGTGTGTCTGAGGATGAAACGAGGAGCTTTTAAGGGGGCTTGGATTGGTTCAGTTATTGGGCAAGAGCACAGCCAATGGAATATATTGTGAATGAGCGTGAAGGTGTCCACTTTAGCAGAACAAAAAATAAAGACAGAATATTTCTTAAATGGTGAGAGATTGCCAAGTGTTGGTGTCCAAAGGAACATGGGCATCCTAAACAACAAAGGAGCAGGAGCATTTGGCCCTTCAAGTCTGATCTGCTATCTGGTTGTGGTAACCGCTCCATTTCCTTATCTGCCCCTGCCAATAACCTTCAATTCCCTCATCTATCAAAAATGTGTACAATTTTTCAAGTCTGAATTGGAAAGACTCAGCCTCCACTACCTGTTAGGGAAGAGAATTCTGTAATAACCCTCATAGTGAAATAAATTCTCCTCATCTCTGTCTTCCAAGGAAGATCTCTTATTATTAAATGGCAGCCCTTAGTTGAAGTCACCTTCACAAGAAGAATTATCCTCCAGTTACCCATCGTGTCAAGTTTCAAGATCTTGTATGTTTCAATAAGATCACCTCTCATTCTTCAAAACTCCAATGGAGTTAAAAATGTTACCTCCTTGTGCACAAATCATAAATGTTAGCATATGGGTACAGCAAGCAATTAGAAAGGCACATGGTCAATTGGCCTTCAGCACAAGGGTACTGGAGTTCAGGAGTAAAGATGTCTTGCTGCAGTTGTACACTTAGTGAGACCACACCAAGATATTGTGTGCAGTTTTGGTCTCCTTATCTAAGGAGGAATATACTTGTCATAGATGGAGTGCAACTGAGCTTCATTTGACTAATCCCTGTGGTGCAAGGATTGTTTTATGAGAGAAGGTGGAGGAGACTGGGTCTGTATTCTCTGTACAGATGGTAGGAGAATGAGAGGTGATGTCATTGAAACTTGTGGAATTCTTACAGTATGTGACAGGGTAGGACATGAATCAGATAGATCCCCAGGCCGATGAGTCATGAACCAGGGGGCACAGGCCATTTAAGACTGAGATAAAGAAGAATTTCTTCATTTACATGGTGGTGAATTTCTGAAAGCACCAGAGGGCATTGAAAGTTCAATTACTGAGCACGTTCAAGACAGAAATCAATAAGTTTCTGAAGACTAACTTCATTAAGGGATAAGGAGATAGTGGAGGACAGTGACGTTGAGGTAAATTATCAGCCATGACCTCTTTGAATATTAAAGCAAACTTAGTTACGCTTCTAGATTCCCATCACCCACCCACTGACCATCTGTAACTGGCTTTTGCAGAAGGTCTCTTACAACAGCAGATATCTCCAGGAATCCCCCCCTCAGCCTACCACTCTCAGAATATCCAGTGATTTCTGGCACTACCAAGGCCAAGCTGAACAATGGTATTTAACTGTCGAACCGCACCTTATCCACCTGAAAGCCACCAAGAAAATAAAACCTGTTAACGGAGTGACTGGGGAAGTCTTGCTTTCCCCTCTGACCCCGATCCTCCCCTTTTATTTTGATACTTTCAAATAGCCATGTGGTCATAGAATCATACAATACAGAAGAGGCCCTTCAGCCCATCAAGTCTGTACCATCAATACTACTCTAAATCTACACTAGTCCCACTTTCCAGCTCTCAGCCTTGAACATTATGATATCTCAAATAAAAAATGAAAGAGCTGCGGATGCTGTAAATCAGGAAACAAAACAAAAATAGCTGGAAAAGCTCATCTGTGAAGGAAAAAACAGAGTTAATGTTTTGGTGACCCTTCCTCAGAACTCTAACTTCATTATGATATATCAAATGCTCATCGACAGACGTTTTAAAGATTATGAGGTTACCCATCTCAACTACCCTTCCAGGGTTCCAGATTCTCACCATTCCCTGAGTGAAAGTCTTCTTCCTCAAATTCCCTCTAAAACCTTGTGCCTTCCGCCTTAAAAGTGTGCCTTTCTTCAGAGCCAAAGTGCTCCATCCCAGGCAACATCCTGGTGAATCTCCTCTGCATCCTCTCCAGCACAGTTACATCCTTTCTATAGCGTAGTGACCAGTGCTGCATACAGTACTCCAACTGGAGAAACTGAAGTCCCTTACAGCTCCAAATAACTTCTCAGCTCTTATAATCTATGTCTGACTGATAAAAGGAAGTGTTCTACATACCTTCTTAATTACCTTTTAACCTGTCATGCCGCCTTCAGGGATTGGTGGACAAGCACCCCGAGATCCCTTGGTTCCTCTGAGCTTCTTAGTGTCCTACCATTCATGAGTACTCCAATGGTTCCTGCCACCTAATGTAAAAGGTCAAAACTGGAAGAGAGTTTTAAGGACAAAGTACCTTCTTTCTAGCTAACATTCAGCCACCAGCTCAGATCCTGGCACTGCACAAACATTCGAGGTTAGGTCATTCGTCCCAGTTTCTATATTCCCTGTTCAATAATAAAATCATGAAGCTACTGGACCCACGACATAACTTTTGTTTGGAAGAAGAGACACCAAAAGTCTGAACATTCAAAGTACAAATGCTGTTCTATTCAGTTATATAATCTGGCATGTAGGAAATAAACATTCACTTCCAACTGCATCAGCTTTAATATCTAAAGTACAGGTCTGTAAAGTTTAATCTGTTAGCTAAAGTTATCTTTGTGCATAGAGTGCAATGCCTTTGCAGACTCAATAAGTATTACTAATCAACTGATAAAGGCTGGCATCAGTTATTGTGAGATAGATCTTGAGAGATTTTGGTAATTATTTCTAAATCCAGCTTCAAAACCCTACAAAAAAAGACACATTAACATCTTCAACATTTGCAGTCACAATTCCAGGTCAGTTGTTGAATTTATATATAAAACAATACTAACTCTCAGAGTGTTTGAATATCACAGACATGAGAGAAAGCAAAGTGAAAGCTTTGCCAGTGTCTTGGCTGTTCTTTGTGCACTCCAAAGCTGCTTCAGGCTGACAGGCAGTTTTGGCACACAGCATGTGCTGAGGTCCACAGACAGTCACTCAGGAACAAAACAAAAGGGGGTTTGTAATTACCATTCCTGCTAAATTACTCCAGAGAGCTAAAACTGTCTGGAAACAGGATTGCAGACTGTTTTCAATATAGTCTAGCCGCAGACACCCTCATTCAGAGAACTGCAAACATTCTTCATGTCACAGGCAACTCTCAGTTCTCAGCTGCTAACATTTATTGGACCTGATTACTGTTCTGTAAGTTTGCATTGTTATTCTATAGCACTGCTCCATACGCCTTCTCCATTCTGTGTGCTCAGCTTTCTGTGAGCAGCAGCAATTTAGTGTTTATATCCGGAATTATTACTGCACCTACTTGTCAGCAAAGAAACCCTGTTTTTGATTAAGCTGCTCAGAATGTTGTTAATTGAGCCAGTAGAGTTTTGAGAGTGCCTTCATTCCATATTTAAAATCGCAGAGAAACAGTGCTTTAAAAACACATTATAAACAAACTTCCAAAAAGTATTACAGGCAGAAAATGAAAATATTGTGCAGGAGAATTCTCACTTCCTAACATATCCCAACTCCCCACTGACTGGGAGCTTGGTAGATTTTAAAAACACAAAGCCATAGTTCTGAGTAATCACAAACTTCATCAGCTATGTGCAAAAATATTGAAGGTACTTTAGCATTCCCCCTCCCCCAGAGAGAAATTGTGATAAACCTGATTTCTGGGATATTGGGGTCCACAGCTTCAATTAGCCAGTTTAATTCCAGATCAGTGCTGACAGTGAGACTGAGAAAACCGCACTGGTATTCATTACCAGGATTTTGACAGGATAATACAATACAATGAACACAAAAGGCAACACGTTCTAAATAACCTCAATGCCCTTGGACAAGAAAGGGGCAACACCTGCCAGGAATCCTGCTCCTGATTGCTTGCCAGTGACCCCTGCTGCGACATGGGTGTGAGTGGGTGTCAGGTGCTGAACATGTAAATGTCCAACTGTTCATAATATTTCAAACTGATTCTAGCAATCAGGCTGATCAACCAATTGGAAAACGTCCAACTAAACACAGCACTTTCAGAGAACTGTGCAGCACCGACTGGGGCAAAACTCCTCAATATCTCCTGCATTGCAGCCACAGAAATTTGATTTAAAATTATTATTGAGAATGACTTTAAAGTGTTGAGCTGTTTTCCTGTTGGTCATGTGATGGCAGGTAACATCCCCTTCACTGCCACCACATGCATCTTTCTATTGTTTGATCACAATGCATCAAATCATGTTTGGCTTGATTTGCAAATGTTTGATCAGAATGTCCTTATGTGAAAAGTCTTGAGGTCCTTTCTCATATTTGTTGTGTTTTTGGGTCATCTGAGCACTGGGATATCACAGTTATTACAAACATGGCAGCTCAATGTTTCAGGTATAGATGCAATACAAGGATAGAAGGGGAGGCAAGAGTGGAGGGAGAATGGTGCTTTTGGCTAGGGAAAACATCATGGTCGTACCTAGTGACGATATTCCTGGGGGAATCATCTAGTGAAGCTATATAGATGGAACTAAGAAACAAGAAGGGGCTACCACTTTGATGGCATTGGATTATGGGACCCTCAATAGTCAGCGGGAAATTGAGGAGCAAATACATTGGAGTTCGCAGACAGCTGTAGAAATAATAGGGTTGTAATAGTTGGTGATTTTAATTTTCCAAACATAGACTGGGACTGCCATAGTGTTAAGGGCTTGGATAGTGAGGTATGTGTTAAATGTGTTCAAGAAAATTTTCTCAATCTATATGTAGATGGCCCTACCATAGAAGGGATAGAACTCAATCTCCTCTTGGGAAATAAGGCAGGGCAAGTGACTGAGGTGTTCATGGGGGAGCACTTTGGGACCAGTGACCATAATTTAATAGTTTTAAAACAGTTATGGAAAAGGATAGCCCTGGTCTACAAATTAAAGTTCTAAATTGGGGCAAGGCCAATTTTGATAGAATTAGACAGGAACTATCAAAAGTTGACTGGGGGAGGCTGTTCATAAGTAAAGCGATGATTGTCAAGTGGGAGGTTTTCATAAGTGAGATAATGAGAATTCAGGGACAGCATGTTCCTGTTAGTGTGAAAGGCAAGGTTGGCAGGAGTAGGGAACACTGGATGACTAGAGATATTGAGGCTCGAGTCAAGAAAAGGAAGAGGAATATTTCAGGTATAGACAGCTGGGATAAAGTGAATCCCTTGAGGAGTATAGGGGGTGTAGGAGTACACTTATAAGAGAAATCAGGAAGGCACAAAGGGGACATGAGATAGCTTTGGCAGATAAGATTAAGGAGAATCCAAAAAGATTCTAGAGAGAGAATAGGGTCCCTTAAAGATCAACGAGCCCATCCAGGTATGGAACCATAGGAGATGGGTGGGATGCTGAACAAGTATTTAGGGTCAGCATTTACTGTGGAAAAAGTCATGGAAGCTAGGGAACTTGGGGAAATAGTGATGTCTTGAAAATAATCCACTTTATAGAAGAAGAGATACTGGAGATCTTAAAATGCAAAAAGGTAGAAAAATTCCCAGGACATCGTGGGAAGCTAGGGAAGAAATTGCAGAGCCCCCTAACGGGGATATTTGTATACTAGACAGCTAGAGTGAGGTGCCGGAAGACTGGAGGATGGCTAATGTGCTACTATTTACGAAAAGCCAGGGAACTACAGACCAGTGAGCCTGACGTCAGTGGTGGGTAAGTTGTTGGAGGGGATTCTCAGGGACAGGATCTACACGTATTTGGAAAGGCAAGGACTGTTTAGGGATAGTCAGCATGGCTTTGTGCATGGGAAATCATGTCTCACAAATTTTATCAAGCTTTTTGAAGACATGACCAAGGAGGTAGATGAAGGCAGAGCAGTAGACATTGTTGACATGGACTTTAGCAAGGCCTTTGATAAGATACTGCATGGTAGATTGATTAGTCAGGTTAGGTCACATGCAATCCAGGGATAGCCAGCCAAATGGATACAAAATTGGCATTGACGTTAGGAGACAGAGGATGGTAGTAGAGGTTGTTGGCCTTACTGGAGGCTTATGACCAGCTGTGTGAAACAATGATCGGTGCTGTGTCCACTGTTGTTCATCATTTATATAAATCATTTGGATGTGAATATAGGAGGCATGGTTAGTAAGTTTGCAGATGACACCAAAATTGGTAGTATAGTGGACAGTGGAGAAGATTATCTAAACATACAATGGGTCTCGATTAACTGGGCCGGTGGGCCGAAGAATGACAGGTGAAGTTTAATTTAGATAAATGTAAGGTGTGGCATTTTTATAAGACAAACCAGGGCAGAACTTACCCAGTTAATGGCATTACCCTGAGGAATATTGTTGAACAGAGACACCTAGGGTTGCTGGTACATAGTTGCTTGAAAGTGATAGCACAAGTAGACAGGGTGGTGAAGAAGGCGTTTGGCTGGTCACCTTCATCAGTCAGAGCACTGGAGTATCGGAGTTGAGACATCATGTTGCAGCTGTATAAGATGTTGCTAAGGCTGCATTTGGAGTACTGCATACAATGCTGGTCGCCCCGTTATTGGAATCATAGAATCCCTACAGTGTGGAAGCAGGCCATTCAGTCCATTGTGTCCACACCAACCCTCCAATTAACATCCCTCCTCAGACCGACCCCATCCCTATATTTCCCAAGGCTAAACCACCTAACCTGCATATCCCTGACACTATGGGCAATTTAGCGTGGCCAATCTACCTAACCTACGCATCTTTGGACTGTAGGAGGAAACCCACGCAGACATGGGGAGAATGTGCAAACTCCACACAGACAGTCATCCAAGGGTGGAATCAAACCCGGGTCCCTGGCGCTGTGAGGCAGCAGTGCTAATCACTGAGCCACCGTACCGCCCGGTGTTATTAAACATGTCATTAAACTGGAAAAGATACAAAAAGACTTTCAAGCATGTTACCATGACTGAAAGATTTGAGTTATAAGGGGAGACTAGATAGGCTGGAGCTTTTTTCCCTGGAGGTTGAGGGGTGATCTTAAAGAGGTTTATAAAATCATGAGGGGCATAGATAAAGTGCATGTCCAAGGTATTTTCTCCAGGGTACGGAGTCCAAAACCAGAGAGTATCGGTTTAAGATGAGAGGACAAAGATTTAAAAGGGACATGACGGTCAACTTTTTCCACACAGAGAGCGGAGTGTATATGGAATGAGCTGTCAGATGAAGTGGTAGAGGTGGGTACAATTATAACATTTAAAAGACATTTGGACAGGTACATGGATGGGAAATGTTTAGAGGGATATGGGCCAAATGCAGGCAAATAGGACTAGTTCATTTTAGGAAACCTGGTCAGCATGGATGAGTTGGGCTAAAGGGTGTGTTTCCGTGCTGCATGACTTCATGACTCTGTCGGCCATGGTCCTCTGACGTCTGATTGATGCAATCCAAAAAGGCTATCTGTGAAAACAATACATTCAAAGGGTGTTCTTCGTTCGGGGTAATTGCCAAAATCCACTGTTAGCATCCAATTGGGTAAATAGGATACTCTTAGCTAGTTTTGCTCAGCTTTCATCCAATGAAGCCACTAGATGGTTCTCACGTTTGACTGCTTTGTTTAATAGTGTTAAATCCATGTAAGTCCTGACAGAATACAATCATGTTGCCATGGTGACCAGTGTATTAACCCCTCATTGGTGCAACTTTTCTATTTTGGATTTAACTTTATGTAAGAGTGGGTGAGGAACTTACCGTAGTATGAATAAGCAGAGTGGCTCAGCATCAACCTGCAGGATGTTTTGATACTAGGACTTTAATTTCCCAAATATGGAGAACAATCTGAAAACTCACTTCAAAATCCCTTTGTTTGCTCAGCCTCAATCTCATCAACCTTACAGATTTATCTCAGTTCTGAGCTTGCATTTCTACTTAACAGAGAATGTTTTTGCTTTAGAATGACAGAAATCGTTCCCAGAATTTCTTGACTTTAATAATTTGCCATAAGCTGGTTTTTAACTTTAACTTCCTCCAGACCCTGTAATTGAATAAAATATAGCTGAAATTTAGTTTATTTGAGCCATTTAGTTGATTTGATACTACTGTAACACCAAGTTGTGTCTAATTTAAACTATATGGGGTGTCCGTCCACTTCTAGCTTAGCCCAAAGTGAGCACGAAACTTGCAAAGGTGGAACCATCAGGAGCAGGAGTGTCATCTGTTAATCACCAGTTCTTCTAAAAGCATCTTGTTGAAGATGTGAGCTGATTAATGTCTTTTTCCTCATCCAAATCTCTACTTGCTAGGTGTTAGGCTCCCCTATCATGGCTACATTGAGCTCTCCCCAACTGTTCTCAGTCATACTTTTCATAGCCTGTGAGTTCTGGCAGTCTGTGAACTGATCAATACTCCAATGGGAGGTAGGAAGGAAGTTAAGGAGACCCTGGTGATAGGATTGAGAGGGATATGCTATTAAGGGATATGCTGATGTCCTTAGAAAGCATGTCTGGTGACTACTATGAGTATTACAACATGAGAGGCACAGGATTCTTTGATCTCACTCCATGTTCAAGGTGCATTGATTTGTAAGGGACCCTAAAAGTGTTTGAGTAGCATGGAATCAGGTTGTTGTTTTACTTATCACACCAGTGCTGTTCTTGAAAGCTCAAACTGGTTAAAATCAGGCCTCACTGGAGTGTCACATGCCATAAGTCATAAAGATGTACAGCATGGAAACAGACCCTCGGTCCAACTCGTCCATGCCCACCAAATATCCTAAATTAATCTAGTCCTATTTGACAACATTTGGCCCATATCCCTCTAAACCCTTCCTATTCATAAACCCATCCAGATGCCTTTTAAATGTTGTAATTGCACCAGCCTCCACCACTTCCTCTGGCAGCTCATATCATACACGCACCACCCTCTGTGTGAAAAAGTTGCCCCCAGGTCCCTTTCATATCATTTCCCCCTTAAACCTATGCTCTCCAGTTTTGGACCCACCCTGGGGTAAAGACCTTAAAGAGCTCCAACTGGCAGGGAGTTGTCCGCATCACAGTGCAAGAAAAGGAGAGTGTACTCATACAGATGGTCAGTTTATGAAGATGACCAGTCAAGGATGGCAGATTTCCATCCCTAAAGGACTTCCATGAACCAGCTTGGTTTTAATGACAAGCGATGATGGTTACATAGTTACCATTAGGCTGACTTTTAATTCCAGATTTGTTAAGAGTTCAAATTTCACCGTGGTGGGATTCAACCCATGACCCTGGAGAAATAGCGTGGGGTTTCTGAATCACTCATCCAGTGACTTTATTTTCCTTTGACCTGGAGGAGCCAGTGTAGTAGTAATGTAAATACAGACGCCCTTATTTGGGAGGCTAACCACAGCAGAGAGCACCTCATCAGCCTGGAGGGGCATGTGGATCATGCCTCAAGTCAAAGGCAGCTTCTGATCATGATTCCCTGTGACATTCAGACTAACATACAGCGGAGTGTCACTAATGCACTTCTGAGTGAGATTCAAACCAGGTCCAGACAGGTAGTGCCAGGTTTCACCTGTGCCATTTATCTCGCCTGACAACTTCAGACAGTTTCAGCTGGTTGAAGTGGGCATCATTAGACTGCAGTATAACTGGAAAAATGATCATCCACCAACCCAGAGTTAGCTGATGGGGGAGTCCATGGAAACTGTTGAGGTGCTGGAAGATGACAAGAGAGGAAATCCTCAATTGGCTGGTTCACGGTGAAGGCCTTCAGCTATATCAGCATTGAGGGATTGTAGAATATCCCCCTCAAAGTCCACTGCCTGCAGAGATCCATCACCATTCTCCACCTACCACAAGATGACATGCAAACTGTGTTCCTTACTGACAAATCCACCATAGTCTCAATACAAGTGCAAATTTGAGTCAGGCAGGGTTCTGTTACTGCTTTCTCCATCTTCCTCACTGCAACACTCCACCTCTTCTCCTTGAAGCTCCCTGCCATAGTGGAGCTAATCTACAGGATGAATGGGAAACTGTTCATTCCTCAATGCCTCCAGGCCAAAATCATGACTACCCCAACTTTTGTCAGAGCTTCAGTATGCAGACAACACCTGCATACACTCACAGGCCGAGCTACAAACCAACGGCGATACAGTCACTGAGCTGTATGAGAGAATGGGCCTCGGACTAATCATCCGGAAAACAAAGATTCTCTACTAACCCATGCTGGCTGCAATAACATGACCGTCAAAATCCGCGGCAAGCCCCTGGACAACATGGATCATTTACCATACCCCAGAAGTTTCCTCTCAGTGTAAGCAGACATTGACAATGAAATCCAGCACTGATTTCAATGTGCCAGTACAGGCTTCAGACACGTGAGAAGTGGAGTGTTCAAAGTCCAAGACTCAAACCCTGCACCAAACTCATGATCTACAGAGCAGCCATAGTCCCCACCCTTCTATGTGCTTCAGAAACATGGACCATGTACACAGCAGACACCTCAAATTCCTGCAGAGTTATCACCAGCGCTGCCTTCACAAAATCCTTCACAGGATTATGCGAAGGATAAGCATACCAATGTTAGCATCCTCTCTCAAGTCAATATTTCCCTTGATCAAGGCTCTGGTCACACATGACCAGCTGTGATAGGTGGGCCACATTGTCCTCATGCCCAACCCAAGACCCCCTAGTCAAGTGCTCTATTCCAAGATCCTCAGAGGGCAGATTAAATGCTACAAGGACACCATGAAAGTTTCTCTAAACAAATGCAACATCCCCGACACATGGAAATCATTTGTCCCAGAATATACAAACTGGAGAGGAAGCATCCGTGTAGGTTCCAATCACAGTGAACGTCATGGAGGGCAGCATGTGACTGCCAAGCACAGGCAGTGGACAGAGTGCACAGAATCCGGAGAGTGTATTCCACTCACTTGCCTCCTCAAACACCACCTGCCCCTCCTCGGACAGAGTCTGCAGTTCCAGGAGTGACAGCCACTACAGATCATCACTTTCCACATACATCATCCTTGACTTGAGGGACTGTGAAGAAAATGGCAAGGAGAAAGAAATGAAACAACTTACTGTACCTGATAGCTTCAAATGTCAAGTGTTGGTAGCAGTTCATGATCAAACAGGACATCAGGTGACGGTGAAAGCTACTGCCTTGACCAAACAGCGGTATTCCTGGCCCAGGATGGTTGCTGATATTGGTGGTGACTGTCACAGGGAAAAGCAGGGAAGTGACTTCACCTCAGCATTGAATCCCTGGGTCACCAAGCGACCTCTAGAGGTTCTTGCAATAGATTTCACTGTGCATGACCCCAGTAGTAACAGGTCTGATCATATCCTCGTACTGTCAGATGTCTTCGGCAAGTTCACGTAGGCCATTCCCACCTGTGACACACAGGCCAAAGTGTCAGTATATGATTGTTTTGTCCGTTTCAGTGTTCCACACTGGATTCACAGTGCACAACAGACAGTAAGATCCCACAACAGCTTTGCAAGATTTATGGCATTACCAAGAGTTGCATCACTCTATATCATCGAGAGGGTAATGGAAAATGTGAACAATTCAACTGTATTCTGCAAGATCATCTGTGCACCTTGCCTCCTGACAGTAAGCAAAAGTGATCCAAGTTTTTCTGGAGCTTGTTCATGTTTATAACAGCACCACACACTCATTCACAGGCTATTTTCCTGTTCACATGATCTCTCCTTTGGACAGGGCCCCATCCTTCTTGTGGACCACCTCCTCGCGCTCACCACACCTTCGACTGGAGATGGCCAAGTAAATGAGTGGACAACCAAACGTTATGCAAGGCCAAGCCAAGCATTCGAGATGGTGTCCAAAAGACAGAGAAATCCTGAGAATAAAAACATTGACCAATTGCAAGATGAACAGCATTGACCTTCCAATCAACACAATGGTATACCAGCAAAATCAGAATATCAAAGGTGGACCAAAATACAGGCCATGTAGTACCTGAACCCTACAGAGTCATGAAGCAGCTGGACAGGGGAGGCCACACCGATGTTGTTGGAAGTGGTTCACAGCAGGAGGGGAGTTGATTGAGGCGAGGACTCTGACGGATGATGTAGAGGCAGCAATTCCCTCAAAGGGTTTGCAGATCCTGAAGCATCGCTATGTGGAGTGAGATAGTGGGGGGGAATCCTGGAGTGACCTGTGTGTTGGGAATCCAGGAGGTGTATTCTACTCCTGGGAGACACTGAGAAAATGTGCAGGGAGGAGCTGTTGGAAGGTAGAAACAGAAACAACATAAGTGCCAATCATGTGACCCGTACAGATCTGACCAATCTAGACCCCACATGGGTGAAATGCAACAGAGCCTGGATCTCTAGGAACGGTCCAGTACTGATGTAATTGGCAGAGAAGGTCTTCTCGAACAAATGCTGGATATCACTCCAACTCTTATCGTTTATCCAGATCGGTGATGCAATGAGAAAATGCTGCCAGTAACGTAGGCTCAAATATTCTCACTATCAAGGTGCAAAAAAAAATGCTGCTAATCACAGAACAGCTTAGTAATTGGTCACTGTGTAGTACGTATAGTTTCTGAGATGGCAAGTGTCAAGCAGGGTCCTCCAAGTACAAGTGGCGATGGTGAGAGAGGGCATTGAGAAGTAGGACCTTGAGCAGTCAATTTGTCCCTGTCAGGATGGAGAGAAGGTTGTCCTTCAGAGTAAAGGGTCTCATGGAGAGATGTGCGGACACACAAAGGATTTCCACAATCGGATGTGAACTACAGGCTTAATTCCAAGCAAATACGCTATTCGCTTAGCTTCTGAGGAAGGGTCATTTGGACCTGAAACATCAAGTCTGATTTCTCTCCACAGATGCCGCCAGACCTGCTGAGCTTTGCCAGCAATTTCTGTTTTTGTTTCTGATTTCCAGTATCTGCAGCTTCAATTTTGATAAGAATATTGTGCTATTTGCTCAAAGCGACACTGGTCTCTGATAGCAACTTGGGTGGAAATAGAAGAACTAATAAATATTGACTCTTCCCTGATTGGATCCTGGAAATTCAGCAAAATGAACAAATCTCGAGGAGTTATGTTCTCACTTAATTTTGTTTTGGAAATCGGCTCTACAAACCAGCTTAACGGTATCTCCTCTGCACCTGGAGAAATTACTGCACAGATGGAGGTGGTGTGTGCATGCCTCTGAGCACAAATATTCATGCAAAGCAATATTCTGAGCTTTTCTTTCCACAGTAAGACTAAAGACTGATTGTATGGGATGCCTGTATCTAACATATATCAGTATACTGGTGCTTGGTATCACACATCAGCTAGACCTTCCTTGCTGTAACTGTTACTAGTGGTGTACCTCAAGGATCTGTTTTGGGGCCACTGCTGTTTGTCATTTTTATAAATGACCTGGAGGAGGGCATAGAAGGATGGGTTAGTAAATTTGCGGATGACACCAAAGTCGGTGGAGTTGTGGATAGTGCGGAAGGATGTTGCAGGTTACAGAGGGACAGAGATAAGCTGCAGAGCTGGGCTGAGAGGTGGCAAATGGAGTTTAATGCGGAAAAGTGTGAGGTGATTCACTTTGGAAGGAGTAACAGGAATACAGAGTACTGGGCTAATGGTAAGATTCTTGGTAGTGTGGATGAGCAGAGAGATCTCGGTGTCCATGTGCATAGATCACTGAAAGTTGCCACCCAAGTTGATAGCGTTGTTAAGAAGGCGTACGGTGTGTTAGGTTTTATTGTTAAGAGGGATTGAGTTTCGGAGCCATGAGGTCATGTTGCAGCTGTACAAAACTCTGGTGCGGCCGCACTTGGAGTATTGCGTACAGTTCTGGTCACCGCATTATAGGAAGGATGTGGAAGCATTGGAAAGGGTGCAGAGGAGATTTACCAGGATGTTGCCTGGTATGGAGGGAAGGTCTTATGAGGAAAGGCTGAGGGACTTGAGGCTGTTTTTATTATAGAGAAGAAGGTTAAGAGGTGACTTAATAGAGACATAGAAGACGATCAGAGGATTAGATAGGGTGGACAGTGGGAGCCTTTTTCCTCGGATGGTGATGGCTAGCACGAGGGGACATAGCTTTAAATTGAGGGGTGATAGATATAGGACAGATGTCAGAGGTAGGTTCTTTACTCAGAGAGTAGTAAGGGCGTGGAATGCCCTGCCTGCAAAAGTAGTAGACTCACCAACTTTAAGGGTATTTAAATGGTCATTGGATAAACATATGGATGATAATGGAATAGTTTAGGTTAGATGGGCTTCAGATTGGTTTCACAGGTCGGCGCAACATCAAGGGCCGAAGGGCCTGTACTGCGCTGTTATGTTCTATGTTCTATGTTACTGACTCGACTGTCTCAGTGAACAGCCAGTAATCTCACTGTGATCTTCTTTTCCTTGCATAACCACCAGTGGATAACTCTTGAATTTTTTTCACATTTGATGTTTAGTGCAGCTCACTCGACATTACAGTCACACGACAATCTGTCTTGTCTCTGCTGCTTCATTAAATTTAGCTAGAATTCTAATACCATGATCTACCATTTTTATACAAGCCATGAGTGGCCTTAGAAACATAGAAACTAGGAGCAGGAGTAGGCCATTTGGCCCTTCGAGCCTGATCTGCCATTCATTATTATCATGGCTGATCATTCTATAGCCTGTTCCTGCTTTTCCCCATATCCAGCCCCAGGTGCTACATCTAACTCCTTCTTAGTCTGGATGGGAAACTCTGATGGGCCAAATGGTCTCCATTCTCACTGTAGGGGTTTTATGATTGTATGAAATATAATCCTAACTGATTCAATCTCTCCTCATATGTCAGTCCTGCCATCTGAGGAATCAGTCTGGTAAACCTTCACTTCACCCCATCAATAACAAAAATATCCATACTCAGATAAGCCTGTGGACAGCGTGGAGGGCCGTTGTAGGTTGTAATGGGACGTTGACAGGATGCAGAGCTGGGCAAAGAAGTGGTAGATGGAATTCAACCCAGAAAAGTGTGAAGTGATTCATTTTGGAAGGTCGAATTTGAATGCAGAATACAGGGTTAATGGCAGGATTCTCGGCAGTGTGGAGGAACAGAGGGATCTTGGGGTCCATGTCCATAGATCCCTCAAAGTTGCCACCCAAGTTGATATGGCTGTAAAGAAGGTGTATGGTCTGTTGGCTTTCATCGGCAGGGGAATTGAGTTTAAGAGCCGCGAGGTTATGCTGCAGCTCTATAAAACCCTGGTTAGACCACACTATTGTGTTCAGTTCTGGTCACTTCATTATATGAAAGATGTGGAAGCTTTAGAGAGGGTGCAGAGGAGATTTACCAGGATGCTGCCTGGACTGGAGGGCAGGTCTTGTGAGGAAAGGTTGAGGGAGCTAGGGCTTTTTTCATTGGAGCGAAGAAGGACGAGAGGTGACTTGATAGAGGTGTACAAGATGATGAGAGGCATAGATAGAGTGGATAGCCAGAGACTTTTTCCCAGGGCGGAAATGACTATTACGAGGGGGCATAATTTTAAGGTGATTGGAGAAAGGTATAGGGGAGATGTCAGAGGTAGGTTCTTCACACAGAGTGTGGTGGGCATGTGGAATGCGCTGCTGGCAGTGGTAGTGGAGTCAGATACTTTAGATACTTTTAAGCGACTCTTGGATAGGCACATGGAGAATAGTAAAATGTAGGGTATGCAGGGTAGATTGATCTTAGTAGGATAATAGGTCAGCACAACATCATGGGCCGAAGGGCCTGTTCTGTGCTGTACTGTCCTATGTTCTATGTTCTTTGATGGCCAACATAACATTTGCCTCCTTGATCAGGTGCTGCTCCTGTGTGCTTATCTTCAGTGACTGATGTACAAGGACACCCAGGTCTCATTTCACATTCCCATTGCCCTCTTGACTAACGGGCACAGAAATAATAATCTATTTCCTGTTTTTGCTCCCCAAGTGGTAACCTCATCTTTAACCACATTACACTCCATCTGTCATGTATTTGCAGAGCTTGTCTAAATCACACTGAGGCATCTCCACATTCTCCCCACAGTTCATTCTCCCATCCAGCTTTGTACCATCTGCAAATTTGGAGATATCACATTTAGTTCCCTCATCTAAATCATTAATATATTATTGTCAATAGCTGGGGTCCAAGCACCGATCCCTGCGGTACCCACCTAGTCACTGTATGTCATTTGGAAAAAACTCATAGTCTTCGTTTTCTGTTTGCTAACAATTTTCCATCCATTTCAATACACCACGCCCAATCCCAAGCACTTAATTTTACACACATATCTCTTATGGGGGACTTTGTCGAAAGCCTTCTCAAAGTCCAAATAAACCATATCCACTGGCAGACTTGTCAGGTTTGATTTCCCTATCATAAATCCATGCTGACTCTGTCTGATCCTGCCATGGTTTTCCAAGTGTTCAGTTATTATATCTTCTAAAATGGATTCCAAAATTTTCTCCACTACAATAAAATGAGACACTCCTCTTCTTGGCCTTTGTGTTTTCATACAATCGTCAATATTTTCCTGTGCAGTATTGCTTTGATGTTTACTGCTTGAGAGCCAAGCACATTCCTTACTCTATTTATTTACCAGCAACTCTCACAATTGTGTTAAAATAAGAATTACAGCAATATAAGTAAAAATATTAACTTGGAGAACTGAGAGTTAAATTTGTGAACATCTGTTTAAAAACAGCTGGCAGCATGAAATATTGAAGTAGCCAATATCTTTCCTGAAACAGTATAATCCAACTCTCAGACTGGGATCAGGTGCTTCATATTTTTCAGAAAAGCTTTACATATTTATAAAGGAAATTCACAAACTGGATGCCACAGTGAAGTGTTAGGACATAAGGGGAAATCTGAGACAATTTAAAGTCGTAGTCACTTGCAGTAAATTGGAAATTTTGCTCTCCTACATCCTCAATGCATAAAAGAAACACAAACAGAAATTAGCAATCACCAACTGAATGACAAAGGCAT
Source organism: Rhincodon typus (assembly GCF_021869965.1). Classification (NCBI taxonomy): domain Eukaryota; kingdom Metazoa; phylum Chordata; class Chondrichthyes; order Orectolobiformes; family Rhincodontidae; genus Rhincodon; species Rhincodon typus. Next base: position 42,332,216 of record NC_063359.1, on the reverse strand, counting down.
TTTGTGCTGCATTAAGCTTTGATTATTAAATGAATCTGAATTTCAGAAAAACAAAAAACTATTCGATATAGGAAGATTTACACATACTTAATGCATTTCACAGCCTCAGCATGTCCCAACATTCTTTAGAAACAACAACTTTTTGAAGTGCAACCACTCTGTACTACACAAAACATACCAACCAATCTCAGCATAGCAAGATTCCACAGACCACAATAGACATTATTTAATTAGTTATCAGTAATGTTAGTTGAGAGATGTATGCCGATTAGGATACTAGGAATGAGATTAATTGCAGAAAACAGCTAACTTCAAAATATATCATCAGCTGATTTACTTCTTCTCAGAGGACAAGTGGCCTTCGTTTATTTCATGCATCAAGTGATATTACCTCTACAATACAATACTCCCTCGGTGCCAACCCTCCGACACGGCGGCGCCCCCTGAGCGCCGACCCTCCGGCAGTGCGGCGCTCCCTCAGCGCCGACCCTCCGACAGTGCGGTGCTCCCTGAAACTCAAATTGTGAAATGTTCCTTCAGTATTAACCATCAATGGATGAAGGAACGCAATGTATTGTGGACTGATTTTCTGACAATTCAGGCATAGGCAGGAAGCAAGTTGGGGGAAGGGCACAATAATCTTTATAGACGGGTGAAGGCTTCAGATACTGAAGCAGTTCATGTCCATACGCAGCAAAACCTGGACAACATTCAGGCTTCTACTGATATGTCGCTTTGGAGAAAAGAAAAAAAAATTAACAGTATTACCTGAAAGTAAACGTATCATGTTTCAGTTATGCAGTGCATTAATGAGACCACATCTCAAATACTGCATGCAGTTTTGGTCTCCTGATTTAAGGAATGATGTAAATCCATTGGAGGCAGTTCAGAGGAGATTTACTAGATGGATACCTTCAACGGGCAGGTTGTCTGTGAGGAAAGGCTGGACAGACTGGGCTTGTATCCACTGGAATTTAGATGAGTGAGGGGTGTGTGAGATCCAAAATAGCCTTGACAAAGTGCTTCCTTTTTTGGGTCAGTCCAGGATGAGGGGGCACTGTTTTAAAATTAGATGAGAGGATATTTTTGGTCTCCTAATTGTGTGCCTTTGGAACTGTCTCAGAAGGTGGTGGAAGGGGCATCCTTAAATATTTCTAAGGCAAAGGTAGATAGGTTCTTGTTAGGCAAGGGAATCAAAGTTTAACCAGGGGTAGGTGGAAATGCAGAATTCAAAACACAACAACATCTTCCCACTTTCTCTCTATAGGCAACACAGTAGCTCAGTGGTTATCACTGCTGCCTCACAGTGCCAGGGAGTTGGTTTCAATTCTACCATCAGGTGACTGTCTTTGCGTGTTTGTGCGTTCTCCCCATGTCTGCGTGGGTTTCCTCTGAGTGCTGTGGTTTCCTCTCACACTCCAAAGATATGCAGTTTGGGTGGACTGGCCATGCTAAAACTGTTCATACTATCCAGGCTAGGTGGGTTAGCCTTGGGAATTGTGGGGTTGTGGTGATAGGGTGGGATGCTCTTGGGATGGTCTGTGTGGACTCGATGGGCCGAACAGGGTGCTTCCATATTGTACGATTCTATGATACATGATACCCCTTGATGCCTTTAACATTGATAAATTTTTAAATCTCTTTCTTGAGTACACTCAGTGATCCGGCCTCCACAGCCTTATATGGTAGGGAATTTCACAGGTTCACCAGACTCCAAGTGGAGAAATATCTTCTCATCTCAGTCCTAAATGGCTTATCCCATATATTGAAACCATGTCCCCTGGTTCTCGATTCCCCAACTAGGGGAAACATCCTCCCTGTATCCAGTCTGATCAGTTGTGTTAGAATATTTTATATTTCAATCAAATCCCCCCATATTTTTCAAAATCTAGTGGATAAACGGCCAGTCAAACCAATCCCTCCTCATAGAATAGTTCTCCCATCCCCTAAAGCAGCCTAGTAAATCTTGGCTGGACTCTGTACATGGCAGGTATATGCTCATCTTGTAGGGAGACCATGCCATGCTCCAGGCCACTGCTCTATGATTCATTTACAGACAATTATCATATCTCCTCCTTGCCCAGCATAAAAACTGAGGGCCCTCAGATGTGGAGATGTTTTATTGCTACCAATGGTAACGTATGCAAAATCAGTATCGCGAGAGCAATTCCCTCAGAATCTGAGAGTGAGGCGTGGCTTTTGTGAGATAGGGCTATTTTCAAGTTACTAAATAGAATTTGATTGCAGAGAGATTGACTGCTGAACAGGCTAAAAGTCCTCCTTCTGAGCTGTACCCATTCTCGATGGCTGAATGGCCTCTTTCTGCACCATAGTGATTCTATGATTTTAAGAGATATCTTTTTAGAAATGAAATGATTGAAAAATTAAGGTGACCAACCTGGGGAGCGGACTATCACTGTCCCCTCACTGTCACGGCCTAACTCGCTCCCCTATCCGCCATCCGACTCTCACTGCCTCCTCCCTGTGCTGCGACTTGTCTCCTCCCCCTTCTCCTCCCTAAGTCACGATCCCTCTGAAAGCTTCCTATTCCCAAACCCAAACACAGACTCATTGCTACAGCGCAGGCCTCAGGCTGGTCGGGATCCAGCTCCTGGCTTGGGTGTGTGTGCGTGCCAGTCATCCACAGTGACAAAGTCGTAATACTTCATGGCCTTATGGCTGTGCGTTAGCATTGAGCAAACAGCAACACTTACCCTGGTGAATGGAAATACATCCAACCATTTTCTTGTGGTACTGCAGCCTTGAGCTTCCCACAGCAGTGACCTCAATCCAGGCTGCCACAGTCAGTCAGATAGCCACTTGTTGCCTTCCCAATGTCAAAGAATCTCTTCTCTCGTAGATGACCTTAGATGAACCTCTTAAGAAGCATCGCTGAAGTGTGAAGCCACTTTATGTGTGGTGTCCATCAGCTTCCAGGGTCGATGAGTTGACCAGCACAAGTTGTGATAGCATGGGGTGCAGGCAGTGAAGAGCTGTCTGAGCGTCCTTTAAAAATGTTCCAGGGATTGGAGACTAGCAGGTCTGAGGTGACAGAACCTCCTGCCCCAGCTGTCTCATAAGGGACAGTGTTCTCCTTGTACTAGTGGACATATCTTCCAATTTTGGGGACAATGTCATGCAGTCTTCAAGAGACAAAATCTGGCATGGATATTGCAAAGAGTGGCAATCAGAGTCTAATTGCTAGGCAACTCATAGTGCTTTTCAGTAGCACTGACCTCCAAATTTCTAGCCAGGAATTCTAATCTCGGCTCCTTCAGAAATGTAGAGTGCAGCTGAAATCACCAAAGGTCCATCGGGCGATATCAAACCACATCCCATTTTGCAGCAGTCAGTGTGCCCTGTTCTAAGATACAATATGTTACAGGCCCATCAGCCCACCAAGCCTGTGCCAACTCCAAATCCTTATTTAGACCTGCTACTTAGTGCCCATACACGGTTTCTATCCCTCCGTTTGCCTCCTGTTCATGTGTCTATGAAGATACACTAACACGCCTGCTTCCACCACCTCCACTGGCAGTGTTTCAGGCACCCACCACCCTCTATGTGAAATATTTCTCCGCACTTCTCCCCTAAACTTTCCTACTCTCACCTTGAACTTGTGGCCTCTTGTAGTTGACCTTTCCACCTTGGGAAAAAGCCTGTGACTATCCATCCTATCTATGCCTTCCATAATTTTGCAGACCTCTATCAGGTTATCCGTCAGCTTTCATTTTTCCAGTGAAAATGATCCAATTATCCAACATCTCCTTATAACTAAAACACTGTAGACCAGGCAACATCCTGGTAGACCTTCTCTGTGCCCCTCTCCAAAGCATCCATGTCCTTCTGATAGTTTGGTGACCAGAATTGCATCCCACATTCCAAATGTGGCCTAACTAAAGTTTTGTACAGCTGTAACATAACTTGTCAACTTTTATATTCGGTGCCCTGGCCGATGAAGGCAAGTGTGCTGCATGTCTTCTTGACCACCTTATCCACCTGTGTTGTTACTTTGAGGGATCTGTGCACCTGTACATCCAGATCCCTTTGTATGTCAATGCTCCTAAGGGTTCTGCCATGTTTTGTATAACTTGTACCTGAATTTGATCTTCTACAATGCACCACCTCGCATTTGTCCAGATTAAACTTCACCTGCCATTTCTCTACCCAAATCTGCAATCTATCTACATCCTGCTGTATTCTTTGACAATCTTCCTCACAATCTGTAACTCTGCCAATTTTGGTGTCATCTGCAAACTTACTAATCAGACCTCCTACATTTTCCTCCAGACCATTTATAGAAGTCCAAACAGAGGTCCTAGCACTGATCCTTGCAGAACACCACTAGTTACTGATCTCCATTCCGAAAAGCACCTTTCCACTGCCACTCTGTCTTCTATGACCAAGCCAGTTTTGTATCCATCTATCCAACAAATCCCACATCCCTTGAGACTCTACCTTCTGTACCAGCCTGCCATGAGGTACCTTATCAAATGCATTACTGAATTCCATGTAGACAACTTCTACAGCCCTTCCCTCAATCATTCGTCATCTCAAGAAACTCAAGCAAGTTGGTGAGACATGACCTTCCCCACACAAACTCATGCTGCCTATCATTAATAAGTCCATTTGCTTCCAAATGTGAATAAATCCTGTCTCAGTATCTTCTCCAATAGCTTCCCCACCACTGACCTCAGACTCACTCGTCTGTAGTTACCTGGATTATCTCGGTTTCCCTTCCTAAACAAAGGAACAACATTAGCCGTTTTTTGGGTCTCTGGAACCTTGCCTGAGGCCAAAGAAGATGCAAAGATATCTATTAAGGCCCTAGCTATTTCCTCCCTTGCCTTCCACAGTATCCTGGGATAGATTCTGTCTGGCCCTGGGGACTTGTCTATCTTAATATATTTCAGGACACCCCACACTTCCTCCTTCATTATGTTGACTGCCTGACAGTATTCACACACCTTTCCCTAACCTCCACATCCATTGCATCCCTCTATTTGGTGAATACTGATGTAAAAGTACTCATTAAGGATCTCACTCATTTCCCTTGGCTCCACACATAGCCTCCCTCCTTTATCCTTGAGTGGGCCTACTCTTTCCCTAGCTACACTCTTAATCCTAATATATGTATAAAATGCCTTGGGATTCTCCTTAATCCTGCTGGCCAAGGACATTTCATAGCCCCTTTCAACCCCCTTAACTCCCCATTTGAGCTCCTTCCTACTTTATATTCTTCTTTGACTTCATCTGTTTTTAGTTGCCTAGACCTCAGGGATGCTTCATTTTATTTTGACGAAGATGATAATTTCTCCTGTCATCCAATGTTCCCAAATCCTGCCATTCCTGTCCTTCATTTTCTCAGGACCACGCCTGTCCTGTACTCTAATCAACTGGTCCTTAAAAAGGCTCCCAAGTGTCAGAAGTGGATTTACCCTCAAACAGCCACTCCGAATCCACATTCTTGAATTCTTGCCTAATTTGGTTACAGTTGGCCTTCCCCCAGTTTAACACCTTCATCTGTGATCTACTCTTGTCCTTATCCATAAATATCCAAAAATTTAAGGAATTATGGACACTATTTCCAAAATGCTCGCCCAGTGAAACTTCGATCACCTGGCCGGGCTCATTTCCCAAGACCAGGTTCAACATGGGTCCCCCTCCCTCGTTGGACTATCCACATACAGTTTCAAAGAAACCCTAATGGACACACCTAACAAACTGCTCCTCATCCAAACCCCCAGCACTAAGGGAGTGCCAGTCAATATAGGTGAGGTTAAAAGTTACCCATCACAACAACCCTGTTATTTTCATATCTTTCCAAAATCTCACTACATATCTCTTCCTCTATTTCCCCTGGCGACTGGGAGGTCTGTAGTACAATCCCAGCATTGTGATTTCTCCCTTCCTATTCCTGAGCTCTACCCATAATACCTTGCTGCAAGATCCCTCTAGTGTGTCCTCCCTCAATACAGCTGTGGTCTGCTCCCCAACCAGTAATGCAATTCCCCCATGTCTTTTGCTTCCTCCTGTCTCATCTAAAACATCAATATCTTGGAATGTTAAGATGCCAATCCTGTCCCTCTTTCAACCTTGTTTCTGCGGTAGCAACAACATCACAAATGCATGTATTAATCCAGGCTCTAAGTTCACCCTTCTTATCTGTTAATACCTCTTGCATTGAAACAAATCCAATCCAACTCCAGCTCAACCTCCTCTCCCTGACTGCTGTTCCTCTCCGATTTCAATATCCAACAGTACAGCCTGACAATTTTGACATCTGCTGTGAAAGAGTAACTGCATTAGTTGAGCATGGAGTTAGGGTGACAGCTGATTAAGACGTTAGAGTGCCAGATGGGTAAGGTGACATGTAGGTCGGTGCCAGGAAAGTAGGGTAACAGGTGGGTAATTCTTCGGGTTGGTTGGAAGGGAGTGGTGATTCAAATGCTGGGCAGGAATGTAGGATAATGGATGGGTAAAGTGACATGGGTAGGATTGTTTTGTTGAGATCATCCTTATGACACACCTGCTCACCAGCACATTGTTTCAATCATCCTTCTCCAGTTGCTTCCATTTGGTAAGAGACACAAGCTGGCCAATTCACCTGTAAAAAGTCTCTGACTTATCAGTTAAAAGTCACAACTAACAGCAACTTCTGCAGGAAAGATAAACTGGCTTTCTTTAGGTTTACAGTTAATTTTAACTGCAGAGAACAGAGAGATGACCTCTGAGCACGAGAAGAACTGAACACTTCTCCCTCACTGTGACTTGTTCCCAGCTCCAAGCTATTTAGTTACTTGAGAACCAATCACACAATTGTTGCCAGGCAAAATGGCATCTGTCATTGATAACTGGTCACTAATCTATAGATCAATCAACTCCTATTTGCCAGCCACAGCTGCATCCGTAAAAAACTCCCGACCTCATCTTCAAATCGTCTGCAATTCAAACTGCAATTACGACTTGTTGGGATCATTGTTTATGCATTGCCTGTAGTTGGTGCCATGTTACCTGCTTTCAAAACCTCACCCATCCTTTCAAACAGGAGTTTTTAAAACAACTCTTTATCATTTCAATCCATGGTTTTTGAAAACACAGATATAAAAACATATGACCTTTCAGGTGTCAGGGATCCAAGGCTTTAAGGAATCATTAGGGAGTGAAAGGTAAGTTGGGGTCAGCTTAATAGTTATCCAGGAGTTAATGTAGGTCTTTAGTTGTCAAACTTTTCCTGGAAACTATTGGCTTACAAGCAGTGGAACACACTGAATTCTCCAACATTAATTAATTCTTTAAGAGGGTTCCAGATGCAGAGGAACTGCTCATCAAAATCTTCAATTTTCCAGGCAATTCCTGTGGATTCTACTGCTCTAACTACTATCTGGCCTTCAGAATAAGGCTGAGTGATTGAAACCTGATGTTAAAATTTGTTTCTGGTTCATAATATGGGCAAGCCCACCCTCTAGTGGACATAACTGCAAAGGACAGCACCTCACCCTCAACAACTTCTCTTTCAATTCCTACTTCCTACAGACAAATCGGGTGGCCATGGGTACCCGCATGGGCCCAAGCTATGCCTGCCTCTTTGTAGGTTCGTGGAACAATCCCTCTTCCGTAGCTACACTGGCCCTACCCCCACCTCTTCCTCCGTTACATTGATGACGGTATCGGTGCCACCTTGTGCTCCCACGAGGAGCTCGAACAGTTCATCCACTTCACCAACACCTTCCACCCCAACCTTAAGTTCACTTGGACCATCTCTAACACCTCTCTCACCTTCCTGGACCTCTCTGTTTCCATCTCTGGCAACCACCTGGAAACTGATATCCATTTCAAGCCCACCAACTCCCACAGCTATCTAGAATACACCACCTCCCACCCACCTTCCTGCAAAAATGCCATCCCCTATGCCCAATTCCTTCGCCTCCGCCGTATCTGCTCCCAGGATGAGGCATTCCACTCCCGAACATCTCAGATGTCCTCGTTTTTCAAGGACCGCAGCCTCCCCCCCTCAGTGGTCGAGAACACCCTCAACCGTGTCTCCCGCATTTCCCGCAACTCATCCCTCACACCCCCTCCCCGCAATAACAACCAAAACAGAAATCCACTCGTCCTCACATACCACCCCACCAACCTCCGGATCCAACGCAACATCCTCCGACACTTCTGCCATCTGCAATCCGACCCCACCACCAAAGACATTTTTCCCTCCCCACCCTTATCTGCTTTCCGGAGGGACCACTCTCTCTGTGACTCCCTTGTCCGCTCCACACTCCCCTCCAGCCCCACCACACCCGGCACTTTTCCCTGCAATCGCAGGAAGTGCTACACCTGCCCCTACACCTCCCCCTCACCCCCATCCCAGGCCCCAAGAAGACTTTCCACATCAAGCAGATGTTCACCTGCACATCTGCTAATGTGGTATACTGTATCCTCTGTTCCCGTTGTGGCCTCCTCTACATCAGGGAAACCAAGCGGAGGCTTGGGG
>NC_063359.1:42280683-42303725 GCF_021869965.1 Rhincodon typus | reverse complement strand
GGAATAGTTTAGGTTAGATGGGCTTCAGATTGGTTTCACAGGTCGGCACAACATCGAGGGCCGAAGGGCCTGTACTGCGCTGTAATGTTCTATGTTCTATAAGACAGCCCCACAATGTGATGTATTTCCAGGTTCTCAGAACATGGTCCATCCTCTGTCTGCTCGGCCACTGGGGTTCAGAGGCAGAAAGAGTATGAGCTCCCCTGGAGACAAGAGGAGGGTCCGGGGGCAGGATCCCAAGGAGAAGATCCAGGAACAGGAAAACATCTCCCCCACCCTCCCTTACCTGAGGGAATCCTGGCCTAGGTGGTCTGACTCGCACGCCTTCCAGGGCTGTGAATGCCAGGTTCTCATGGACTGATCCAGGATCAGTGTCTCTCTGGCTCTGCTCACAGTTTTCGGTCAAACCGGAGCAACCAGATACCAGATGCCAGAGCCAGAGACACTGAGGCACTCACCCATTCTTCTGGGTCTTCTACAGGTGTCATCAAGTCATCTCAGCACTTGTGTAAATGCTCGTTTCATAGCTCCATTCAGTCAGAGTGAACAGCAATTTTATTGGGACAGAATGGAGAGGGATAGTTCACCTGGGGACAGGGCAGCTCAGCCGGAGGCAGGAAACAGGACTTGGGCAATTGTCAAGGGAATTACAGACTCACAGGTACAGACAGACCCGGACCCAGGGGTTCAGAAGCAGTCATGCCAGAGTCGAAACGTTAACTCTGTTTCTCTCTCCACAGATGCTGCCAGGCTTGCTGTGATTCACCAGCACCTCTGTTTTTATTTCATATTTCCAGCATATGAAGTATTTTACTTTTGAGAATACAGGATGGTATTCTGACTCCTTGATGCCAGGGTCATGGATTTCATTCTTCATCTACAGAGAATCCTTTTGGGGGATGGGTGAACAGCCAGTGATTGCAGTTCAAATTGGTACCAACTAAAGGTATAAAAAATAAGATACTCTCGGAGGATTTTGGGGAGATAAGAAAAGTGTTAGTAAGCAGCAGTTCAAATTTACTCATCTTTACTTCTGGCACCTCTCAATGTGATGGAAGAAACAGGAGGAAAGCAGATAAGTGCATGACTGGAGAGATTCATTGAGGACATTATGATTGTGATGGAAAATGGGGAACCAATGGATGTGGTGTATCTGGATTTTGAGAATGCATTCAACAAGGTGCCATACAAAAGGCTGCTGCAGAAGATAAAGGTGCACAGCATTACTGGTAATGTACTAGCATGGATAGAGGATTGGTTAGCTAACAGAAAGCAAACAGTGGGGATAAATGGGTGATTTTCTGTTTGGAAATCTGTGGCTAGTGGTGTGCCTCAGGGATCAGTATTGGAACCATGATTGTTTACAATTTAGAGCAAAGGAGAGCAAAGTACAGTACAGTACAGCACAGAAACAGGCCCTTTGCCCCCCCACAAGCCTGCACCAACGCATTTTGCCCTTCCATATTAAAACTATCTTCACTTACAGGATCCATATCCCTCTATTCATGTATTCGTCCAGGTGCTTCTTGAATGCTGCTATTGTGTTTGCTTCCACTACCTCCTCCGGCGGCGTGTTCCAGGCACTCACCACCCTTTGTGTGAAAAAGTTGCCTTGCACATCTCTTTTAAACTTCCTTTCCCTGCACCTTGAACCTGTGTCCCAGAGTAATTGACCCCTCCACCCTGGGAGAAAGCCTCTTACTTTCCACTTTATCCATGCCATTCACAATCTTATAAACTTCTATCTGGTCGCCTCTCAACCTTCTGCGTTCCAGTGAAAACAAACCCAGTAAGAAGGGTCCCAACTGAAACACCAACTTTTCCGCTTCTCTGATGCTGCCTGGCTGCTGTGTTCCTCCAGCTCCACACTGTTTTGTCCCAGTCTATCCAACCTTTCTTTAGAATAGAATCCCTATAGTGTCCTTCAGTCCAACAAGTCCACACTGCCCCTCAGAGCATCCCTCACAACTCACCTAATCTACACTTCCCTAAATACTTTGGGTAACTTAGCATGGCCAATCCACCTCGCCTGCAGATCTTTGGACTGTGGGAGGAAACCAGAGCATCCGGAAGAAACCCACGCAGACACAGGGAAAATTCTTCATAGCTAAAAGCCCCCATACAAGGCAACATCCTGATAAAAACCGAAAGAACTGCGGACGCTGTAAATCAGGAACAAAAACAAAGTTGCTGGAAAAGCTTAGTAAGTCTGGCAGCATCCGTGAAGGAGAAAACAGAGTTAATGTTTCAGGTCCGGTGACCCTTCCTCCGAACATCCTGGTAAACCTTTTCTGTACCCTCTCCAAAGCATCCACATCCTTCTGGTAGTGTGGTGACCAGAACTGTACGCGATATTCCAACTGTGGCCTGACTGAAGTTCTGTAAAGCTGCAGCATAACTTGCCTATCCTTATACTCAATGCCACTTCCAATGAAGGCAAGCATGCCATAGGCCTTTTTCACTCCTTATCTACCTGTGCTGCCACCTTCAGTGATCTGTGGACCTGCACACCCAGATCCCTCTGCATATCAATACTCCTAAGGGTTCTGCCATTCACTGTATAATTTCCACTTGACCTTCCAAAATGCATCACCTCACATTTGTCCAGATTAAACTGCTTCTGCCATTTTTCTGCCCATGCCCCCTGCTGTATCCTTTGACAATCCTCCTCACTATCTGCAACTCCACCAATCTTTGTATCGTCCACAAACTTATTGCGTTTTCCTCCAAGTCATTTTTGTAGCAGCAGCAGGAACAGTGAGAGCGAGGACCAGGGGGCTGCTGGGAAGGTAAGTTTCCCATTTAAATACTTACCTCGTGGAATCAGCGGCCTCCATTTTTGCAGCAGCAGGAGGAGCGATGAGAGCGAGGACCAGGGGGCTGCCAGGAAGGTAAGTTCTTCATTTCGGCAGCGGAGCTGAGTGGGAGTGGTTGAATTGCGCTCTGGGAGGGTGAGTGAACTGATATATTTGGGCAGTGGCTAAAATTTTTTCATTTCATTTACCTATTATTTGGTTTTATAGTAGGACTAAGCTAAGTTTAACAGTAAAAATGGCAGGAGATCCCAGACCCGTGTTATGCTCCTCTTGCTCAATGGCTGATGTCCCTGACTCCTACACGTGCAGGAAGTGTGTCCAGCTGCAGCCCTTGTTAGACCGCATGACGGCTCTGGAGCTGCGGATGGACTCACTTTGGAGCTGAGAAAGTCGTAGATAGCACGTTTAGCAAATTGGTCACACCGCAGATTAGGATTGCTGAGGGAGAAAGGGAATGAGTGACCAAAAGGCAGAGAAAAAGCAGGAAGGCAGTGCAGGTGTCCCCTGCGGTCATCTCCCTCCAAAACAGGTATACCGTTTTGGATACTGTTGGGGGAGATGGCTCACCAGGGGAAGGCAGTAGTAGCCAGGTTCATGGCACCGTGGCTGGCTCTGCTGTACAGAAGGGCGGGAAAAAGAGTGGAAGGGCTATAGTCATAGGGGATTCGATTGAAAGGGGAGTAGATAGGCGGTTCTGTGGTCGAAAACGAGACTCCCGAAAGGTATGGTGCCTCCCAGGTGCACGAGTCAGGGATGTCTCAGATCGACTGCAGGACATTCTGAAGGGGGAGGGTGAACAGCCAGCTGTTGTGGTGCATATAGGCACCAATGATATAGGTAATAAACGGGATGAGGTCCTACAAGCAGAATTTAGGGAGTTAGGAGCCAAGTTAAAAAGTAGGACCTCAGAGGTAGTAATCTCAGGATTGCTACCAGTGCCACGTGCTAGTCAGAATAGAAATGAAAAAATAGGCAGGATAAATGAGTAGCTTGAGAGATGGTGCTAGAGGTAGGGGTTCAGATTTTTGGGACACTGGGACCGGTTCTGGGGGAGGTGGGACTATTACAAATCGGACGGTCTACACCTGGGCAGGACTGGAACCAATGTCCTAGGGAGTGCTTTTGCTAATGCTGTTGGGGAGGGTTTAAACTAATGTGGCAGGGGGATAGGAACCAAATGAGGAGGTTAGTGGACAGTAAGGAGGTAGTAACTGAAGCCTGTAAGGAACTAGATAATGAAGTCAGTGCGACTAAAGGGAAGAGTAGGCAGAGAGCAGATGATGAATGCAAAGGAACAGGTGGTCTGAGGTGCATTTATTTTAATGCGAGAAGTGTAGTAGGTAAGACAGATGAACTTAGGGCTTGGATTAGTACCTGGGAGTATGATGTTATTGCTATTACTGAGACTTGGTTGAAGGAAGGGCAAGATTGGCAACTAAATATCCCAGGATATAGATTCTTCAGGTGGGAAAAAGGGAGGTAAAAGGGGTGGAGGAGTTGCATTACTGGTCAAAGAGGATATCACAGCTGTGCTGAAGGAGGGCACTATGGAGGACTCGAGCAGTGAGGCAATATGGGCAGAGCTCAGAAATAGGAAGGGTGCAGTAACAATGTTGGGACTGTACTACAAGCCTCCCAACAGCGAGTGTGAGATAGAGGTACAAATATGTAGACAGATTATGGAAAGATGTAGGAGCAACAGGGTGGTGGTGATGGGAGATTTTAATTTTCCCAACATTGACTGGAACTCACTTAGTGTTAGGGGTTTAGATGGAGCAGAATTTGTAAGGAGCATCCAGGAGGGTTTTATAGAGCAGTATGTAAATAGTCCAACTCGGGAAGGGGCCATACTGGACCTGGTCTTGGGGAATGAGCCCGGCCAGTGGTTGAAGTTTCAGTAGGGGATTACTTTGGGAATAGTGATCACAATTCCGTAAGTTTTAGAATACTGATGAACAAAGACGAGAGTGGTCCTAAAGGAAGAGTGCTAAACTGGGGGAAGGCCAACTACAGCAAAATTCGGCAGGAGCTGGGGAATGTGGATTGGGAGCAGCTGTTTGAGGGTAAATCCACATTTGATATGTGGGAGGCTTTTAAAGAGAGGTTGATTAGAGTGTAGGACAGACATGTACCTGTGAAAATGAGTGATAGAAAGGGCAAGATTAGGGAACCATGGATGACAGGTGAAATTGTGAGACTAACAAAGAGGAAAAAGGAAACATACATAAGGTCTAGGCGACTGAAAACAGACGAAGCTTTGGAAGAATATCGGGAAAGTAGGACCAATCTGAAACGAGGAATTAAGAGGGCTAAAAGGGGTCATGAAATATCTTTAGCAAACAGGGTTAAGGAAAATCCCAAAGCCTTTTATTCGTACATAAGGAGCAAGAGGGCAACTAGAGAAAGGGTTGGCCCACTCAAGGACAAAGGAGGGAAGTTATGTGAGAAGTCAGAGAAAATGAGTGAGATTCTTAAATTAGTACTTTGCGTTGGTATTCACTGAGGAGAGGGACATGACGGATGTTGAGGTTAGGGATAGATGTTTGATTACTCTAGGTCAAGTCGGCATAAGGGGGGGGGGGGGGGGGAGGGGTGGGATGTTATAAAGGATTTAGGGTGGACAAGTCCCCAGGTTCGGATGGGATCTATCCCAGGTTACTGAGGGAAGCGAGAGAGGAAATAGCTGGGGCCTTAAAAGATATCTTTGCAGCATCCTTGAGCACGGTTGAGGTCCCGGAGGACAGGAGAATTGCTAATGTTGTCCCCTTGTTTAAGAAGGGTAGCAAGGATGATCCAGGTAATTATAGACCGGTGAGCCTGACGTCAGTGGTGGGGAAGCTGCTGGAGAAGATACTGAGGGATAGGATCTATTTGCATTTGGAAGAAAATGGGCTTATTAGTGATAGGCAGCATGGTTTTGTTCAGGGAAGGTCATGTCTTACCAACTTGATAGAATTCTTTGAGGAACTGACAAAGTTGATAGATGAGGGAAGGGCTGTAGATGTCATATACATGGATTTCAGTAAGGCATTTGATAAGGTTCCCCATGGTAGGCTGATGGAGAAAGTGAAGTCGCATGAGGTCCAGGGTGTACTAGATGGATAGATGGAGAACTGGCTGGGCAACAGGAGACAGAGAGTTGTAGTGGAAGGGAGTTTCTCAAAATGGAGAACTGTGACCAGTGGTGTTCCACAGGGATCTGTGTTAGGACCACTGTTGTTTGTGATATACATAAATGATCTGGAGGAAGGCATAGATGGTCTGATTAGCAAGTTTGCAGATGACACTAAGATTGGTGGAGTATCAGATAGTGAAGGGGATTGTCAGAGAATGCAGCAGAATATAGATAGATTGGAGAGTTGGGCAGAGAAATGGCAGATGGAGTTCAATCCTGGCAAATGCGAGGTGATGCATTTTGGAAGATCCAATTCAAGAGCGAAGTATACGGTAAATGGAAAAGCCCTGGGGAAAATTGATGCACAGAGAGATCTGGGTGTTCAGGTCCATTGTACCCTGAAGGTGGCAACACAGGTCGATAGAGTGGTCAAGAAGGCATATGGCATGTTTTCATTCATCGGGCGGGGTACTGAGTACAAGAGTTGGCAGGTCATGTTGCAGTTGTGTAGACTTTGGTTCGACCACATTTGGAATACTGCATACAGTTCTGGTCACCACATTACCAAAAGGATGTGGATGCTTTGGAGAGGGTGCAGAGGAGGTTCACCAGGATGTTGCCTGGTATGGAGGGCGCTAGCTATGAAGAGAGGTTGAGTAGATTAGGATTATTTACATTAGAAAGACGGAGGTTGAGGGGGGACCTGATTGAGTTCTACAAAATCATGAGAGGTATAGACAGAGTGGATAACAAGAAGCTTTTCCCAGAGTTGGGGACTCAATTACTAGGGGTCACGATTTCAAGGTTAGAGGGGAAAAGTTTAAGGGAGATATGCGTGGAAAGTTCTTTATGCAGAGGGTGGTGGGTGCCAGAAACGCGTTACCAGCGGAGGTGGTAGAGGCGGGTACGATAGCATCATTTAAGATGTATCTAGACAGATACATGAATGGGCAGGGAGCAGAAGGATACAGATCCTTGGAAAATAGCAACAGGTTTAGATAGAGGATCTGGATCGGCGCAGGCTTGGAGGGCCAAAGGGCCTGTTCCTGTGCTATAATTTTCTTTTTCTTTGTTCTTTGTTCTCGATCACGAACAGCAGAGGTCCCAGCACTGATCCCTGTGGAACACCACTAGTCCCAACCCTCCATTCCAAAAAGCATCCTTCCACCCCTATCCTCTGTCTCCTATGACTAAGCCAGTTCTGTATCCATCTTGCCAGCTCACCCTGATGCCATGTGGCTTCACCTTTTGTACCAGTATGTAATGAGGGACCTTGTCAAAGGCTTTACTGAAGTCCATGTAGACAACATCAACTGCTTTTCCCTCAATCATCTTGGTCACCTCCTCAAAAAACTCGATCAAGTTCGTGAGGCATGACCTCCCCCACACAAAACCATTCTGTCTGTTGCTAATAAGTCCATTTTCTTCTAAATGCTTATAGATCTTGTCCTTGAGAATCTATTCCAATAATTTCCCTACACCAACGTTCGATTCACAGGCCTGTAATTTCCAGGATTATCCTGGTTACCCTGCTACAATGGAACAACGTTGGCTATTCTCCAGTCCTCTGGGGCCTCACCTGTAGCCAAAGAGATACAAAGATGTCTATCAGTGCTCCAGCAATTTGTTCTCCTGCCTCCCTCAATATTCTGGGATAGATCCCATCGGGACCCAGGGACTCATCGACCTTAATATGTTTTAAGACACACACCATCTCTTCCTTTTAAATAGCAAGTTGGCTTAGAAATTTGACACTCCCTTCCCTGAGATCATTCTCCACCAATTCCTTCTCTTTGGTAAACACCAACACAAAGTATTCGTTTAGGACCTCACCTACCTCTTCTGGCAATTTACATTGATGACTTGGAGTTGGGGACAAAGTGCAATATGTCAAAGTTTGCAGATGACACTAACATGAGCGGTAGAGCAAAGTCTCCAGAGGACACAAAGTCTGCAGAGGGATATAAATAGGTTAAGTGAGTGGGCAAGCGTCTGGCAGATGGAGTACTATATTAGTAAATGTGAGGATATCCATTTTGGTAGGAATAACAGAAAAATGGACCATTTCGTAAATGGTGAAAAATTACAGCATGCTGCTATGCAGAGGGACCTGGGTGTCCATGTGCATGAATCACAACGAGTTGACTTGCAGGTGCAGCAGGTGATTAAGAAGGCAAATGGTATATTATCTTTCATTGCTGGAAAAATGGAGTTTAAGAACAGGGAAGTTATGGTGCAGCTGTATAGGGTGGTGGTGAGGCCACATCTGGAGTACTGTGCACAGTTTTGGTCTCCTTACTTGAGAAAGGATGTAGTGGCACTGGAGGGGGTGCAGAGGAGGTTCATTAGTTTGATTCTGAAGTTGACAGGGTTGGATTGTGAGGAGACAGCAAGTAGACCAGGACTATACTCTTTGGAATTCAGAAGAATGAGTGGGGAATCTGATAGAAACACATCAAATTATGAAGAGAATAGACAAGATAGAAGCAGGGAGATTGTTTCCACTGGCAGGTGGAACTAGAACTAGGGGGTATAGCCTCAAAATAAGGGGGAGCAGATTTAGGACTGAGTTGAAGAGGAAATTCTTCTTCCAAAGGGTTGTGAATCTGGAATTCCCTGCCCAGTGAAGCAGCTGAGGCTATACCCTAAAAACATTTAATGAGAAAGATAGATTTTTGAACAGTTAAAGGAATTAATGATTGTGGTGAGTGGGCAGGCAATTGGAGCTAAGTTCACGAAAAGATCAGCCGTGATCTTACTGAATGGTGGAGCAGGCTCAAGGGACCAGATGGCTGACATATTTCTTATGTTATAGAGTCATAGAGGTACACAGCATGGAAACAGGCCCTTCAGTCCAACTCATTCAGGCTGACCAGATATCCTAAATTAATCTAGTCCCATTTGCCAGCATTTGGCCCATATCCTTCTAAACCGTTCCTATTCACATACCCATCCAGATGCCTTTTAAATATTGTAATTGTACCAGCCTCCTCTGGCAGCTCATTCTATACACTCACCACCCTCTGCATGAAAAAGTTGCCCCTTAGGTTCCATTTATATCTTTCCCCTCTCACCTTAAACCTATGCCCTGTAGTTTTGGACTCCCCCACCCTGGGGAAAAGACCTTGTCTACTTACCCTATCCATGCCCCTCATGATTTTATAAACCTCTACAAAGGTCACCTCAGCCTACGACACTCCAGGGAAAATAGCTCCAGCCTATTCAGCTCTCCCTATAGTGCAAACCCTCCAACCCTGGTAAAATCCTTGTAAATCTTTTCTGAACTCTTTCAAGTTTCACACATCCTTCCGACAGGAAGAGATCAGAATTGCACACAATACTTCAAAAGTGGCCCAATCAATGTCCTGTACAGCCACAACATGACATCCCAACTCCCATACTCAATGCACTGACCAATAAAGGCAAGCATACCAAACGCCTTCTTCACTATCCTGTCTACCTGCAACTCCACTTTCAAGGAATTATGAACCTGTACTCCAAGGTGTCTTTGTTCAGCAACATTCCCCAGGACCCTTACCATTAAGTGTATAAATCCTGCCCTGATTTGCCTTTCCAAAATGCAGCACCTCACATTTACCTAAATTAAACTCCATGCGCCACTCCTCAGCCCAGTGGCCCATCTGATCAAGATTCCGTTCTATTCTAACCTTCTCCACTGTTCACTACACCTCCAACTTTAGTGTCATCTGCAAACTTGCTAACCATACCTCCTATGTTCACATCCAAATCATTTATATAAATGACAAAAAGCAGTGGACCCAGCACCGATTCTTGTGGCACACCGCTGGTCGCAGGCCTCCAGTCTAAAAAGCAACCCTTCCCCACCACCCTTTGTCTTCTACCTTTGAGCCAGTTCTGTATCCAAATAGCTAGTTCTCCCTGTATTCCCCGTGATCTAACCTTTCTAGCCAGGAAACCATGAGGAACCTTGTTGAACACCTTACTGAAGTCCATATAGATCATATCTGCCCTCATCAATCCTCTTCATTACTTCAAAAAACTCAATCAAGTTAGTGAGACATGATTTCCTACTCAAGCCATATTATCTATCCCTAATCAGTTCTTGCCTTTCCAAATACATGTAAATCCTGTCCCTCAGGATTCCCTCCAACAACTTGCCCACCACCGATGTCAAGCTCATCGGTCTACGGACCCCTGGCTTTTCCCTACCACCTTTCTTAATAATGGCACAACATTAGCCAACCCTCCCTAACTCATTTAAATCCTCCCAAGCAGCTCTAGCAAATCTCCTTGCCAGTATATTAGTCCCTTCCAACCTTCTTATACAGGTCACTTCTACCCCAGAAGAGATTCCAAAGATCCAAAAATGTGAATCATTCTCCCCTGCACCAACTTCTCTGCCACACATTCATCTGCTCTATCCTCCTATTCCTACCCTCACTAGCTCATGGCACTGGGACTAATCCAGATATTACTACCCTCAAGCATTTCCTTTTTAAATTCCTGCCTAACTTCCTATATTCTCTCCTCAGTATCTCATCCTTAGCGCTTCCTATGTTGTTAGTTCCAGTGTATACAACAACCTCCTGTTGATCCCTCTCCGAGATATCCTTGATCTTGGCACCAGGGAGGTAACACACTATTCTGATTTCTTGCTGTTGGCTGCAGAAACGTCTGTCTGTGCCTCATCACAATTGATCGCTTGGAACCTGGTGTATCCCTCACGACATTAGAGCCAGTCTCGCTACCAGAAGCCTGGTTGTCAGAGCTACATTCCCCTGAAAATCCATCAACGCCTACATTTTCCAAAAACAGCATACTTGGTTGGGATGGGGATAGCCACAGGAGACTCTTGCATTACATACCTCCCTCTCCTACCTTTCCTGTTGGGCACCCATCTGCCTGAGTGTATCTTCAGCTTATCCCCCTTCCTGAAACTGCCATCCATCACACCCTCTAGCTCCTGTAAATTCCTCATTGTATCTAACTGCCACTCCAACTGATTCATGTGATCCGATAGGATTTGCAACCAAACACACTTCCTGCAGCCATAATCATCAGTAACGTGGAACTTCTCCCTAATCTCCCACATCCAACTGGAAGAGCACATCATTCTACTTAAGGCCATCTTTGCAACTTAATCTACAGACCCAGAAAATAGCACAGTCTTCCTGCTCTAAAAACAATGTTACAGGCTAACTTAGTACCTATGTTTTATATTTTTAAAGTTTAAATCAAGAGACAGATCTCAAGAAAAACATAATAAAAAAGAACACACTCTATTCACTATTGTAGACTTATAAAAAAAAAACTAGCCAGTTAGCTGCTCCCTGCTGTGATCTCCCCATAAAGGTTTCTCCAAGGTCAGCTGTGAATTTCTGCTGTTTGTTTATTTTTCTTAGACTAACTCTGATGCCCAGAGGTACCTGAAATCAAACAGCAGATGCAGCAGCTGTGAAGGTTCACTGCTGGGTCAGACAGCACTGTAGGTTTCTTTCTCCATTGATTCACTTCTCACCAAGTGGTCACTGCCTTTGTCTCCCTTCCTCCTTTTTTAAAAAGTGCTATTGTTTTGATCTTTATTGCCCAAAGTTCCAAACAATGCAACAGCCTATAAAGCAGTAATTATTGCTCCTAGAATTTGAGGAAATCAGCTCCAACACTGAAAATACCTCAAAAAAAAGGAGCAGCTTTTGCAGCTACAATTTTTCCCATCCTCCATCCTGGATTACCCAGAATCCTGTTCGTATAAAATTTGAGGGGCATGGATAGGGTGAATAGCCAAGGTCTATTACCTAAGGTGGAGGAATCCAAAGCTAGAGGGCATAGGTTTAAGGTGAGAGGCGAAAAATTTAAAAAGGACCTTAAGGGCAACTTGTTCCACCAGAGAAAGTGGTGGAGGCGAGTACAATTACAACATTTAAAAGGCATCCGGACGGGTATATAAATAGGAAGGGTTTAGAGGGATATGGGCCAAATGGGACTAGGTCAGATTGGGATGTCTGGTAGGCATGGACAAAGGGTCTGTTTCTGTGCTGTATGACTCTATCTCAGGACATGGTCCATGGGCACCAGCGACATATAGCCCATGTACAGGACATGTGCCAGCCTCTGAGAATCTTCATGACACATCTTTGATGTACTCATAGTTAGCTTCTGCACTTCAATGCTGCTGCAAGCACACTTTGTGCTCAGGGGCATGTTTGCCCTCAGTCAGAGCATTAGGAATCAGGTGGTTGAGAGTCATCACAGCGGAATTCTGGGAGGTATCACCACAGTTATCATGAAGGTCAGAGAGCACCTAGGTATGGTTAAACCCAAAGCACTACATTGGTATTTCCCATCCTTCCTCCTCCTCTGACAAAAAAAACTGTGAGGAGGATGACTGGCAAGGTAAAGGTGTACAAGGGAGCAGCCATTAACAGAGTGGGCTAGTGTTGGAGTGGAGGTGCTGAGGCCTTTGCTCAAGAGGTTTCGGCATGAGGGGTACAGGTAAGAGCAGGTAAGGTCTTTTTAACTCTCTTTCTGTCTAGACTGAAGACAGTTGGGATGGTAGTTAGGGCAGCGGCCTGCTCCTCTTGCAGGATGTGGGAGATCTGGGAGACTTCCGGTGTCCCTGGTGGCTACACCTGCGAGATGTGCACCCGGCTGCATCTCTTGACAGACCACGTTAGGGAACAGGAGCTGGAGTTGGATGCACTCAGGATCATCCAGGGGACGGAGAACATCACTGATAAGAACTATAGTGAGGTGGTCACTCCTAAGGTACAGGCTGCAGGTAGCTGGGTGACCACCAGAAGAGCTAAGAGGATGGGTGGGTGGTGGGGGTAAGGCAGATAATGCAGGGTTCCCCGTGGCTATTCCGTTCAATAACAGGTATACCACTTTGGATAGTGTTGGGGGGAATGACCTTTCAGGGGCTAGCAGCAGCACAGTCAGGTCAGTGGCACTGTGACTGGCTCTGAGGCTCAGAGGGAAAGGGTGCAGTCAGACACAGCAATACCGAGAAGAGGCTCGATTGAGAGGGAGACAGACAGGAGATTCTATGGCTGCAGAACAGACACCGGGTACGAGGGTCAAGGATGTCTCTGAGCAGTTGCATAACATTCTGAAGGGGGAGGGTGAACAGCCAGAGGTCATTGTGCACATCAGTACAAATGACATGGGTAGACAAAGGGATGGGGTCCTCTGAAACGAGTATAGGGAGTTAGGTAAAGAAGTTAAAAAGCAGGACCGCAAGGGTAGTGATCTCTGGATTACTCCCAGTGCCATGCGCCAGTGAGGATAGAAATAGAAATTTAGGCCAGATGAATGTGTGGCTGAGGAGCTGGTGTAGTGGGCAGGGTTTTCAGTTCTTGGGTCATTGGGAACTCCTTGGGCAGAGGTGACCTGTACAAGAGGAATGGGTTGCACTTGAACAGGATGTGTTCAATATCCTCGCAAGGAGATTTGAGATAGCCAGGGGTACAGTCAAGGGAAGGAAAAGGCTTCTGATCTAAAGTGCATTTATTTCAACACACAAGTCCTGATTGGTAAGGCAGATGAACTCAGATCATGGATTGGCTCTGGAGACTGAGATATTATAGCCATAACAGAAACAGGGCTGAGAGAAGGGCAGGATTGACAGCTCAACGTTCCAGGATACAGAAGCTACAGGCATGACAGAAGTACAAGTAAGTAAGGAGGCAGGGTTACCCTTTTGATCAGGGAGGACATAACAACAGTGCTTAAGGAGGGTATTCTTAAGGGGTCATCAAATGAGGCCAAATGGTCAGAACTTAGAAACAAGTTGTGGAGATGCTGGTGTTGGGCTGAGGTGGACAAAGTCGGAAATCACACACCACCAGATTATAGTCCAACAGGTTTATTTGAAAACACAAGTTTTCGGAGCCTCGCTGCTTGTGTTTTCAAATAAACCTGTCAGACTAATGCTTGAACAAGGAGTGAGGCTCTGAAAGCTTGCGTTTTCAAATAAACCTACTGGACTATAACATGGTGTCGTGTGATTTCTGAACTTAGAAACAGGAAGGGGGTGGTCACTCTGTTGAGACTGTATTATAGGCCCCCAAATAGCCAGTGGGTACTACACGAGCAGATGTGTAGACAGAATGCAGACACCTGTAGGAAATGGTTGGAGATTGTAACTGTACTGACTGGGCCACCCAGAGTGTAAAAGGCGCAGACGGGGTGGAATTTGTCAAATGTGTCCAAGAAAGTTTCCTAAATCAATATGTAGAGGGCCCTACTCGTGAGGGTATTACACTGGACCTTCTCTTAGGAAACGAGGTCGGGCAAGTGACTGTAGCGTCAGTCAGAGAGCACTTTGGGTCCAGTGACCATAACTCTCTTAACATAGTTATGGATAAAGGTAGGACAGGTCCATAGGTTAAGGTCCTGAACCAGAGCAGGGCCAATATTGAGGCCATTAGGCAGGATATAGCAGATGTCAATTGGGTGAGTCTGTTTGAAGGAAAAGGAATGACTGGCAAATGGGAGGCTTTTAGAAGTGAGATATCAAGAGTCCAGGGACAGTGTGTCCCTGTTACAGTGAAGGGAAAAGCTAGCAGGTTTAAGGATCCCTGGGTGATGAGGGATATTGAGACTCTGGTCTGGAAAAAAAAAGGCACACACTGAGTTTAAGCTATCAGGCTCAAATGAATCCCTAGATGACTACAAAAAGTGTACAAGCACGCTTAAGAGGGAAATCAGAAGAGCAAAAAGAGGGTATGAGATGGATCTGGCAGATAAGGTTAAAGATAATCCCAAGAGGTTCTGTAGCTATATTAAGAGTAAACGGGTGGCTAGGGAGTGAATAGGACCCCTTAAAGATCAGCATGGCTGTCTTTGTGTTGTGCCATAGGAGATGGGGGAGATTTTTAATGAATATTTCTCCTCAGTGTTTACTGAGGACAGAATCGTGGATACTAAGGGAAACAAGCAGGGATGTTTTGGACCGCATACATATTACCAGAAAGGAGGTGTTTGCAGCCTTAAAGCGCATTAAGGTGGATAAATCCCCTGGGCTTGATCCAGCCCAACCAGGGACATTGTGGGAGGCTAGGGAAGAAATTGCAGAGGCCCTGGCAGAGATTTTTGCTTCATCTTTAGCCACTGGTGAAGTTCCAGAAGACTTGAGGGTGGCTAATGTTGTTCCATTGTTTAAGAAAGGTAGTAAAGACAAGCCAGGGAACCACAGGCCAGTGAGCCTGACATCAGTTGTAGGCAAGTTACTGGAGAGGATACCGAGGGACGGGATCAACCAACACTTGGATAGTCAAGGTCTGTCTGAATAGAGATAATCAGCATGGATTTGTGCGTGGGAAGTGAGGAGTGAGAAATCTTTTAGAGTTTTTCGAAAAGGTAACTAAGAGGATAGATGAGGGTAGGACAGTGAATGTTGTCTATATGGACTTTAGTAAGGCCTTTGACAAGGTCCCGCACAGCAAGCTAGTCATGAAGGTTAGGTCGCATGGGATCCAGGGAAAGCTAGCTAATTGGATTCAAAATTGACTCAATGGCAGGAAGCAGAGGGTGGCGGCTGAAGATTGTTTCTTGACTAGAGGCTTGTGACTAGTGGTGTGCCACAGGGGCTGGGACCTTTGTTATTTGTTATTTACATAAATGATCTGGATGTGAATATACAAGCCATGATTGTGAAGTTTGCAAATGATACAAAATTAGGAGGCATCGTTGATAGTGAGGAAGGTTATCAAATATTACAGACGGACCTTGATCATATGAGGAAGTGGGCTGACAATTGGCAAATGCAATTCAATAGAGATAAGCGTGAGGTATTGCACTTTGGAAAGTCAAACCAAGGTAGGACTTATACAGTAAATGGTAAGGTCCTGAGGAGTGGGATGGAACAGAGGGACCTAGGAGTACCAGTACATAGTTTGTTGAAAGCAGTGTCACATGTAGACAGGGTGGTGAAGAAGGCATTTAGCATGCTGGTCTTCATCAGTCAGGGCATTGAGTTTAGGAGTTGGGACATTATGTTACAGTTATATAAGTCGTTAGTGAGAGTATTGTGTACAGTTTTGGTCACCCTGTTATGGGAAAGATATAGTTAAAGTGGAAAGCGTGCAAAGAAGACTTACGAGGAAGTTGCCAAGACTAGTAGGCCTGAGTTATCGGGAAAGGTTGGCCAGGATAGGACATTATTTCTTGAAACATAGGAGAATGAGAGGTGGCTTTATTGAAATTTTAAAAATCACAAGGGACATTGATAGGATAAACGTATATAGTCTTTTTCCCAGGGATGGGGAATTGAAAACTAGAGGGAATAGATTTAAGGTGAGAGGGG
Source organism: Rhincodon typus (assembly GCF_021869965.1). Taxonomy (NCBI): domain Eukaryota; kingdom Metazoa; phylum Chordata; class Chondrichthyes; order Orectolobiformes; family Rhincodontidae; genus Rhincodon; species Rhincodon typus. Next base: position 42,287,506 of record NC_063359.1, on the reverse strand, counting down.
ATAGATTTAAGAAGGATCTGAAGGGCAACTTCTTCAAGCAGAGAGTGGTGTGTAAGTGGAATGGGCTGCCAGAGAAAGTGGTTGAGGCAGGTATAATCGCAACATTTAAAAAAACATTAGGATAGGTGCTTGGATGGGAAAGGTTTAGAGTGACATGGACCAAATGAGGGCAATTGGAACTAGCTGAGTGGGCACCGTGGTCAGCATGGACCAGTTTAGGCTGAAGGACTTGTTTCCGTGCTGTATTACTCTATGAGTCTAAACAGTACAGGAGTTTCAACATCATGGTGTGGCTGTACAAGACAATTCGGCTCACCCTGCTATAGGAAGGATGTTATTAAACTTGGAAAGGTACAGAAAGATTTACAAGGATATTGCCCAGTCTGGAGGGTTTGAGTTTTGTGGAGAGGCTAGATAGGTTGGGATGCTTTTTCTCTGGAGTGTAGGAACCTACTAAGGGGTGACCTTGATAGAGGTTTATGAAATCATGAGGGGCATAAAATAAGGTGAATAGTTAAGGTCTTGTTCCCAGTGTAGAAAAGAATACCTACAGTGTGCAAACAGGCCGTTCGGCCCAACAAGTCCAGACCAACTCTCCTAAGAGCATCCCACCCCCCCCATCCCATCCCATCCCGGTAACCCTACATGTCCCACAGCTAACCCACCTAATCTACACATCCCTGGAGACTATGGACAATTTAGGATGGCCAGTTCACCTGACCTGCACATCTGTGGATTAGAAAGGGGAGTCTAAAACTAGAGGGTACAGTTACAATTACAATATTTAAAGTATACTTGGACAGATACATGAACGTCTTAAGAAACCTGGATGGTGTTGACGATTTGGCCGAAGGGTCTGCGTCCATGCTGTACGATATACACCCACTAAGTGGCCAGAACCAGGTTGGTCACTCAGTTTTTCTCACCGCAGACGCTGCCAGATCTGTTGAGCTTCTCCAGCATTTGTGCTTTTTTCAGATTTACAGAGTCTGCAGTATTTGTTTCTATTTAACCGACTCGCAACATCAAATAGAAAGTTGTACCTTTCAAAACATCTGAGAACCCGCCAAAACTCCTCAGGGCGAATGAAGTATTTTTGAAGTCTAGTTATTTAGTGATGAAGTAAACAATTTGCACAAAGCAAGCTCCCACAAAAAAAAATCGATAAAAGACTGGCCAAAAACAAAAACTCACCTGAGGGCAAAGGTAAATAACCCACTCTCAGTACTGAGCCTCCGTCAAAAACAACGATTTACAGAAAGTTACCCCGGATCAACACTTTTATTTTTACTCCTTTAAGTGTTTATTTGGACACGTTTAAAAATAAAGCGATTGCTGCGCGGGCCGCCATCTTGGTGAGGCGTAAGTGTGTTTTCGGGGGTCCATTTTGATGAGGGCGAATTTGGGTGGCGTGCCGACAGGGGCACCATCTTGATGAGGGCTCCGCTTGCGGGTGTAGTCCGGATCGCCATCTTGATGAGGATAGGAGACTGTTGCCGTGTTGATAAAGTTTGTTGAAAGTGAGCAGGAGACGGATAATGAGGTTGTTGAGGATTGGTAAGTGACTCTCTCCGCTCAGAGGGGTAGAGCTGGTCGGCAAGGATTATTGGGCTCGGTCTGAGAGTAATGGCCCTCTTCTGGGTTTATAACAAATACTTTCCACATTTACAAGGACATGCTGTTGAAGGATTATGGCGGCAGAGTGAGTGGGCCAACTCATCATGGACTGAGGGACTGTTGTAATTTGGATGTTTATCTCTCTGTATGTATCTCTCTCTCTCTCTCTCTCTCTCTTTCCCCCCCCTCTCCCAGTGCTGCCACGCTTGGCCTGTGTGAGGATCACGGTGCCCATTCCCAGACACCAACAGAGGACACAGCTGCATGGCCATGCCGGGGCTCCTGCTGCAGCATCACTACAACAAGGTCAGTGATGAGCTAGTTACTATGCAGTATTCTATTGCTCCATATTCAAGGCTAGGACTCGGAGAGATTTGCGTTTCTGTAGCATTCTTACAGACCACAAGTCATCCCGAAGAGCTTCATGGTCAATTTAGTACTTTTGAAGTGTGGTCAAGCTTATAATATAATGTGGAAGCACGGTCTGCAAGGCGGTAGTGTAGTGATCACTAGGTGATCTGTTTGAGAGACACAAAAAAACACTTCCTCCTGTAATTTGAAATCATGACATTGGGTAATTAAAGCCCAACTGTGGGGTCAGCTGGACCTCGTGTCCAAGTGCTTGTTCATAAGATGGAATCTCTGAGAGCCCTGAAGTGGCACTTGAACCTTGACAGAAAAGTGATGGCAAATGAGCTACGGTTAACCAATGCAGTACATTGGACTAGGTCAGAAATCTCACAACACCAGGTGCCAGTGCTGGACTGGAGTGGACAAGGTCAAAAATGACATGTCGCCAGGTTATAGTCCAACAGTTTTATTTGAAAACACAAGTTTTTGGAGCCTCTCTCCTCCTCCAGGTGTTAGTCTGAAGGAGTGAGGCTCTGAAAGCTTGTGTTTTCAATAAACCTGTTGGACTGTAACCTGGTGACGTGTGATTTTTGACTTTATCCAGCCCAGCCCAACACCAGCACCTCCACATCATGTACACTAGACAAACTGCGGGTCAATATGGAGGGAGTGCTACATCATTGGAGGGTCACTTGTGAGGGAGGACACTACTGAAGGAGCACAGCGCAGTTGGAGGAACAGCACTGAGGGATTCATAGAGTTACACAACATGGAAACAGACGCTTTGGTCCAACTTGTCGCACTGACCAGATATCCTAAACTGAACTAGTCCCATGTTGGAAAGTCCGTGCCGAAGGAATGCTGCACTGTACACACTTGGTGTTAGAGCCCACCACTGAATTCAGCCTGAAGCTATGGGTGGCACTGCCTTGTACTGTTTAAGTACACCTAGCAGGGCTTTGTCGTTTGTTATTATTACAAATTTATGTCCATAAACGTATTGGTGGAACTTCCTGACTCCAAATATGACCGCCAAACCTTCTTTTTCTATCTTGGCGTATTTACACTCTGCATTAGCCAAAGTCCTGGATGCATATGCAATTGGGTGTTCCTCTCCATTGGGCCACCTATGAGCTAATACTGTCCCGACGCCATATGGGGAGGCATCGCTTGTCAATATCAGATGTCACTTGGAATGATAGTTTGCTAAAACCTTAGAGGATGATAGCTGTTTGTGCACTTACCTGAAAGCTTTGGCTTGGCTATGCAACCATTTCCAAGGCTGACCCTTTTTTAAGAGTTGATAGAAAGGTGCCAGGATGGAGGCCAGGTTATGTTTGAACTTTCTGTAATAATTCATCAGCCCGAGGAAAGCCCTAAGCTCCAGTACAGGCAAGGGAGCCAGGGCACCTTCGTTCACCCTCACTGTATCTTCCAATGGGTATAACCTGGTCTTGTTGACTCTGTAGTCCAAGTAGGTCATTTGGCGTGCCAGGAACACACCATGTTCCTTCCAAGGCATATGCTGGCAAGGTAGAAACGTCCAAGGACTATGTCCAAGTTTCTAAGTGCTCATTATTGGTCTTCCCTGTTATTAGTGTCTCATGTGGATAAATGGCGACCTGGGTAAACCTTGTAAAATGTTTTCCATCATCTGTTGAAAAATTACACAGGCTAATGATATCCCAAATGGCAGTCTTGTATATTGGTACAAACCCTTATGGCCTGTGGCATTTGTTTGGGAATACTCATCCAACCGCAATTGCAAGTGCTCCTGGCTTCATGAAGGATAGCCCCCACCCCGGCTGCCAGCCACTTTGTGTATAAGCCCTCTATGTGAGGAATTGGGTATTTATTCAGTAGTGAAAAGTGGTTTCCCATTTTGTTTAAAATCCTCACAAAGACAAACCAACTCGTTGGGCTTCCCAGTCGGTAAGACCGGTGCTGCACCATTCTGCAAACTGGACTGGTTTGATGTTTCCTTCGCTTTCCATGCTTCTCATTTCTGCCTCTACTTTTGTCTGTAAGGCAAATAGCACTGGGTGGGCCGTACAGAATCATGGCATTGCTTCCTGGTCACCATGCAAGGTGGCCTTGGCTCCTTTGATCGGAAGGTCCAGGGACTGAAAAATTGCCGGGTATTTAATTGACTCAGGCAGCCATTTTCTAACCAAGAAATGTTGACCAATCTAGTTGAATCTTTCTGAACCAATTTCATCCCAACAAGCTTGGGCCTGAGCCTATTACTGCAATCTGTGGTAACTGAACCAGCTGCTTCTCATAAGGGATGGAACTGAAGTTGTACCCTTAATCTGTAAAGTTTCCCCAGTACAAGTTCTCAGTCTATCCGAGGCCATGGTGAACTTGAGGTTTGGAGTCCAGAGCGAATTTTGTTAAAGATTGGTGCGGCCATTTCAGTGATTGCAGAACCAGTATCGACCTCCATTAGAACTGGGTGACCATTTAACCAGATGCTTATTTTGATTGGTTCTGATTTGGATGTTGCTAAGCAATTTAACTGTTCCAAACCAGACTTTAGTGTAGTTTTTAAGATCTGCACTCTCCTGGCTACTGGCCCACGAGTTCCCTTACTCAATTTAGGTTGAATGGAACTCTTTTGCTGTCTTGAGTGCACATACTGGCATCAACTACAATGGTTTGCCAGCCTAGATCCTGAGGAAAATTTTAACCGTTTAGCTGAGGCTTGGCTTTGTTTTGGGATTTTGCTGGGGCTGATCGAGAGTCCCTATGTTCAGGATATGACCTGAGTGAGGACATGCAATTGCCTTCATTCAACAGTGTTCCCCAAGGTCAGAGATAGTAGGAACTGCAGATGCTGGAGAATCTGAGATAACAAGGTGTAGAGCTGGATGAACACAGCAGGCCAAGCTCACCCCCATCCCAGGCCCCAAGAAGACTTTCCACATCAAGCAGATGCTCACCTGCACATCTGCTCATGTGGTATACTGCATCCGCTGTTCCCGTTGTGGCCTCCTCTACATCGGGGAAACCAAGCGGAGGCTTGGGGACCGCTTTGCAGAACACCTACACTTGGTTCGCACTAAACAACTGCACCTCCCAGTCGTGAACCATTTCAACTCCCCCTCCCGTTCCTCAGACGACATGTCCATCCTGGGCCTCCTGCAGTGCCACAACGATGCTACCTGAAGGTTGCAGTAACAGCAACTCATCTTCTGCTTGGGAACCCTGCAGCCCAATGGTATCAATGTGGACTTCACAAGCTTCAAAATCTCCCCTCCCCCACCGCATCCCAAAACCAGCCCAGCTCGTCCCCACCTCCCTAACCTGTTCTTCCTCCCACCTATTCCCTCCTCCCACCTCAAGCCCCACCCCCATCTCCTACCTACTAACCTCATCCCACCCCCTTGACCTGTCCGTCCTCTCTGGACTGACCTATCTCCTCCCCACCTACACTCACCTTTACTGGCTCCATCCCTGCCTCTTTGACCTGACTGTCTCCTCTTCACCTATCTTCTCCTCTATCCATCTTCTATCCGCCTCCCCCTTTCTCCCTATTTATTTCAGAACCCCCTTCCCCTCCCCCATTTCTGAAGAAGGATCTAGGCCCGAAACGTCAGCCTTTCTGCTCCTCTGATGCTGCTTGGCCTGCTGTGTTCATCCAGCTCTACACCTTGTTTCCCCAAGCTCAGTCAGACTGATGAGGGTGTCCACTTCCACCGGAATGCCCTGCAACTCAGATGCTCCACTTGCTGCATTTTCCAATGATAAAGCCAGTTGTAGTGCCTGTTTGAAGTCCAGCTGGGCTTCAGCTAGTAAGTGCTTTTGCATGGTTACATCATTAATCCCACATACCAAATGGTCTCTCAGCGTCTCATTAAGGTTTAAACCAAAGTCACATTCCTCTCCCAGTCATCTTAACTTAGTCAAAAATCTGGTGCAGTTTTACCTGGTTTTTGAATTGCCAAAACCAATAACACCTCAGAATTAGAGGAGGCTTGAGGTCATAATATTCATTAACTAAATTCATCAACTCTTAAAGGTTTTAGTATCTGTGGTCTCGGGGAAAGTTGGGCTCCTAATAACTGAAAAAGCTGTGGGTCCACAGGCTGTCAGGAGAATTACTCATTGCTTTTCATCTGCCCCGATGTCATTTGCCTGAAAAAAAAACGCATTCTTTCCATATACTGACCCAATCTTCAATGGCAGGGTAAGATTTTAGAGTCCAGTATTAAAGATGAGATTGCAGAGTATTTGGAAGTGCCTGGTAAAATAGAACTGTGTCAATATGGCTTTGTCAAGCCGGTGAGGGTCATGCCTGACAAATTTGTTGGAATTCTTTGAGGAGATAATGAGAAAGTTAGACAAAGGAGAGCCAGTGGACATGATCTGTTTGGATTTCCAGAAGGCCTTTGATAAGATATCACACAGGAGGCTGCTAAATAGGATAACAGCCCATGGTACTAGAGGCAAGGTGTTGGCATGGATAGAGGAGTGTTTGACCGGCAGAAGGCACAGAGTAGGGATAAAGGGGTCCTTTTCAGAACGGTAGCCAGTGACTAGTAGAGTTCCACAGGAGTCTGTTTTGGCAGTACAACTATTTATGTTATACATTAATGATCTGAACAAAGGAACAGAGGGCATTGTTGCTAAGTTTGCAGATGACACAAAAGTGGGTAGGAAGGTAGTGTTGAGGAAGCGGGGAGGCTGCAGAAAGACTTGGACAGACCAGGAGAATGGACAAGGAAGTGACAGATGGAATACAGTGTGGGAATGTATGAACATAGAACATAGAACATTACAGCGCAGTACAGGCCCTTCGGCCCTTGATGTTGCGCCGACCTGTGAAACCAATCTGAAGCCCATCTAACCTAAA
>NC_063359.1:42259428-42275683 GCF_021869965.1 Rhincodon typus | reverse complement strand
TATAACCGAAAAGCTCACCTTCCCAGGCTGCCCTCGCGCTTCCTCCCCGTAATGTATGTACTTTGGTAGGAAGAGTAGAGACATAGATTATTTTCTAAATAGGGAAAGGCTTCGGAAATCTGAAGCGCAAGTGGACTTGGGAATCCTAGTTCATGATTCTCAAGGTTAACAAGCACGTTCAGTCGGCAGTTAGGAAGGCAAATACAATATTAGCATTCATTTCAAGACGGCTAGAATACAAGAACAGAAATATACAGGTGAGGCTGTATAAGGGTCTGGTCAGACTACATTAGAAATACTGTGAGCAGTTTTGGGCCTTGTATCTAAGAAAGGAGGTATTGGCTTTGAGGGGATTCAGAGGAAGTTTACAAAAATGATCCCGGGGCTGAAGGGCTTGTCACATGAGGAGCAATTGAGGACTCGGGGTCTTTATTAAATGGAGTTTAGAAGGATGAGGGGAATCTGATTGAAACTTACACTGAGAGGCCTGGATAGAAAGAATGTCAAAAAGATGTTTCCACAAGGAGGAGAGACTAGGGCATAGCCTCAGTAAAAGGACAACTTTTTAGAACTGAGATGAGGACGAATTTCTTCAGAGGCTGGTTTATCTGTGGAACTCATTACCACAGAGGGCTGTGGAGGCCAAATCATTGAGTGTACTTAAGACTGAGGTTAGGTAGGTTCTCGACGAATAAGGAGATCAAAGATTATGAGAAGAAAGCAGGAGAATGGCATTGAAAACCATGCTTGCCATGATCAAACACGGAGCAGACCCGATAGGCTGAATGGCCTAATTCTGTTTTTATGTCTTGTGGTCTTGCAGCACATGAGCCGAGGCGGGGGAGAGACAGGTGATGGAATGAAGGTAGAACAGAGTAGTCTTGCTAATAGAGAAGTTCAGGACTCCATAGCTCAACTTAACATCAAATATGACACCAGTATTTTTGAGCAGTCTGCACCAACCTGAGACAGTGATCAGGGAATGGAATGGAGTGTGCATGAGTTGGGGGAAAGAGGAAATAAGAGAGAAAAGCAGCAGGGGACACAAGTGGTCATTGTGTGCGAGCAGGAAAAGGAGTCATTGCAAGTGACTCCCTGCCCACAAATTGCATGATTGCATCTGGTTCAATGACTGTGGAGAGGTGTTGGAGGACAATGATGTAGTGGATCATATCAAAGGCTACAGGCAGGTTGAGAAGGGAAAGTCAACTTTAGCACAATCACGTAGCTGTTATTAAAATCACAAATGTTATCCCGTTTTGGTATGAAATGAGTGGAATGTTCATTGATGGGTTTCAGACATGGAGTTCTAAGAAATGTAGCCACAGATTTGAATGTGATGTTGTGTGTGAAATGGTGGACCTATTTTTTTCCCCAGGGATGGACATACAAGGAGGTAGGGAGCAAGAAAGGAAGGGGGTGAGCAATACAGGCGTCATTTATCACTGACATACTGGAAGTTTAGAGGCCACATGAGATTGAACTGTAGATTGATACAACAAAGAGGCACACCATTCAGGCCATTAGGCCTGTACTGGCTCTTCGAAAAAAGTTATCCAGTTGGTTGCGCTTTCCCTCAGGCTATAGTTTTCAAGTACTTTTCCAATTCCCTTTTGAAAATTATTATTGAATCTGCTCCACTGTTCTTCCAGCACTTTCCAAGTCATAACAATTTGTATTAAAAAACGATCTCCCCCTCATAAGAAGGTTGAGTCTTGCTGTGAATGTTGGTAAGGAGCTTATATGAGGCAAGAGGAGTAGAATAATCTTGAATTAGGAAGCTAAGAGGTGAGCTGAGGTTATCAATGAATGAAGTAAGACTGTTGTAGTGCAGTATATTTTGTACATTACATTAGTTTTATTGGTTATGGCTATGGGATGCTTTACGTTCGTCAGTAGCTGTCGCAGGGTGGTTGTTGGTTTGTGGGCTACTCTGATACCTAGGGGACTGAGTAGTGTAACTACCTGGGTCAAAAGGTCCAGGTTCAAGTCCTATCTGCTTCAGAGGTATGTCATATCATACCTGAACAGGTTAATTAAAAGTATCTGGATAAAGAGTGCTATTGTGGGGACAAAGTGGTAGTTGTACAAAATGAATTTGAAGATAGAAGGGGTCAGAGCAGGTTGAGATTTGGTGATAAGAGTTAAATCGCCGCCACAACCGTCTGGGTGGGCAGATGGTGAAAAGTATCATTGTGTTTCAGTAGGGGTAAGATATTCCCATCTGTCAGTGTACTTTCTGTCAAAGCTGCTATATCAATGCGATCAGCTACAATAAGAGGTATGAAAGACCATTCTATCTGTGAAGAATTGTGGTAAAGCGTGCATGGCTCAGTAGTGATGGCTCAGTGTTAATTTTGATCCTGTGCTAACTTATCTGTATTAACTAATGACTGTGTAATTATTCTAGAAAATGACATGCTATTGACTGATCCCCTGAAACACCCAGACTTCTTTCATGTCAGTGAACTCTTCTCTCTGAAAGACCTCTTCGATGCCAGGGTGCACTTTGGTCACAAAAGAGGTTGTCGGAACAGGTAGGTGATCAACCTGCTGATATTGACGGTGAAGTCCTTTTGAAACTGCTCAAGCAGGTGCTTCTGTAGATTGGGGGGTTGGAAGAGAAAAGAGGAGTGTAATTATATCACTTTAGTCTCATAGAAAGGCTATTCCACTGAAGGGGGCAATTCCACAGAGTGTTCCTGCTGGTTTGTTCACAACAGTAAATCCATCTGTCCCACAACTCTGCCTTTTCCCTAAAAATATCTTCTCTATTCAGATAACTACCCAATTTCTGGAAGTATTCTCATAAATCTTTTCTTCACCTGCTGCAGTGTCTTCACGTTCTTTATGATATGTGGTGCCCAGAGTGACACAGTTTAAAGTTTTTGAGAAGATTTGTAGCTCAGGTTGTGGATGAGGTTGTAGACTTGCTCGCCGAGCCGGTGGGTTTGGTTGCAGACGTTTCGTCACCCTGCTAGGTAACATCGTCAGTGCGCCTTTGGTGAAGCGTTGGTATTCTGTCCCACTTGTTATTTACATAGCCCGGTTTGCTGAGTTGGTTGGCATTACTTCCAGTTCTGTTTTTCAGTGGTTTGTATTATCGGGTCCAGTTCAATGTGTTTGTTGGTGGCGTTCCGGTTGGAATGCCAGGCCTCCTGGAATTCCCTTGAGGTGGCTTAGTGGTTAGCACTGCTGCCTCACAGCGCCAGTAACCCAGGTAGGTTCTTTACTCAGAGAGTGGTAGGGGCGTGGAATGCATTGCCAGAGAGGGTAGTGGAGTCGGCCTCATTGAGGGCATTTAAGCGGCTATTAGATAGGCAAATGGATAATAGTATAAGATAGGGGTGGAGGTTAGATAGACCTTAGGTTTAGAGTAAAAGTTCGGCACAAGATCGTGGGCCGAAGGGCCTGTACCGTGCTGTACAGTTCTATGTTCAATCCCATCCTCGGGCAACTGCCTGTGTGGAATTTACACATTCTCCCCATGTCTGCGTGGGTTTCCTCTGGGTGCTCCGGTTTCGTCCCTCAATCCAAAGATGTGCAGGCTAGGTGGATTGGCCATGCTAAATTGTCGATAGTGTTCAGGGATGTATAGATTAGGTGGGTTGCAGAGGGATGGGTCTGGGTGGGATGCTCTGAAGGTTGGTGTGGACTGGTTGGGCTGAAGGGCCTGTTTCCACACTGTAGGGATTCTATGATCTATGTCTCTGTTTGGCTTGTACTATTATGGATGTGTTGTCCCAGTCGAATTTGTGTCCTTCTTTGTCCATGTATATTGAGACCAGAGAGAATTAGTCATGTCTCTTGGTGGCTAGTTGGTGTTCGTGTATCTTTATTGTCAGTTTTCCTCCAGTTTGGCCTATGTAATGTTTTTCACAGTCCTTGCATAGTATTTTGTACAGTACGTTAGTTTTATTGGTTATGGCTATGGGATGCTTTACGTTCGTCAGTAGCTGTCGCAGGGTGGTTGTTGATTTGTGGGCTACTCTGATATCTAGGGGTCTGAGTAGTCTCGTGATCATCTCTGGTATGTCTCTGATGTACGGTAGGGTGACTAGTGCGTCTGGCGTGTTGTGTCTTCTTGTTGCGGTCTATTACGGAGGTATCCTTTGCAAGCCAGATCGGGAGTCCCGCATGGTGTGTTGCCTGCCCGGTGCCAGGGTGCAAGACATCTCTGACCGGCTTGAAAGGATATTGGAGCGGGAGGGGGAGGATCCAGTTGTTGTGGTCCACGTTGGGACTAACAACATAGGCAAGGCTAGGATGGAGGACCTGTTTGGGGATTATCAAGCACTAGGAACGAAATTAAGGAACAGGTCCTCGAGGGTCATAATCTCCGGATTACTGCCCGAGCCACATGCAAATTGGCTTAGGGATAAGAAAATTAGGGAAGTAAACACGTGGCTAAGGGAGTGGTGTGGGAAAGAGGGGTTCCATTTCATGGGGCATTGGCATCAGTTTTGGAACCGGAGGGATCTGTACCGATGGGACGGTCTCCACCTGAACCGATCTGGAACCAGTGTTCTTGCGAAAAGGATGAATAGGGTGGTCACTAGGACTTTAAACTAGTGAGTTGGGGGGGAAGGGAAAGGGAAAACGACAGGGAGTATGATGGTAAATGAAAAGGTAAGCAGCAGGTTAGCATGTGTGCAGGAGGGTTTAAGTTCAAGGCAGACTATGAAAGAAGCAAAAAGGAAGGATAACTCAGGAGATATTATTAGAGATGTTGGAAATCATGAGGGTAAGAAAGCTAGCATAAAGGCACTTGACCTGAATGCTCGTAGCATTCGTAACAAGGTTGATGAGTTAACGGCACAAATCATCGCGAATGAATATGATTTGGTAGGCATTACGGAGACATGGTTACAGGATGGTCACGACTGGGAGTTAAATATCCAAGGGTACCGGACTATTCGGAAGGATAGACAGGAAGGTAAGGGAGGTGGTGTAGCTCTGATATTCAAGGACGCCATCAGGGCGGTGCTAAGAGATGATATAGGTTCTATGGAGAATGAGGTTGAATCCATTTGGGTGGAAGTTAGAAATTCTAAGAGGAAAAGGTCACTGATAGGCGTAGTCTATAGGCCACCAAATAATAACATCACATTGGGGTGGGCAATAAACAAAGAAATAACTAATGCCTGTAAAAATGGTACGGCAATTATCATGGGGGATTTTAACCTACATGTAGATTGGTCGAACCAGCTTGGTCAGGGTAGCCTTGAGGAGGAGTTCGTTGAGTGTATCCGTGATAGTTTTCTTGAACAGTATGTAATGGAACCAACGCGGGAGCAAGCTATCCTTGACCTGGTCCTGTGTAATGAGACAGGAATAATTAATGACCTCATAGTTAGGGATACTCTTGGAAGGAGTGATCACAGTATGGTTGAATTTAGAATACAGATGGAGAGTGTGAAGATAAAATCCAATACAAGGGTCCTGTGCTTGAACAAGGAGAACTACAATAGAATGAGGGAGGACTTGGCTAAAGTAAACTGGAAACAAAGATTTTATGGTGGGACAGTTGACGAGCAGTGGAGGACTTTCAAAGCAATCTTTCAAAGTGCTCAGCAAAAGTATATTCCAATGAAAAGGCAGAACTGTAAGAAAAGGGGTAATCTGCCATGGGTGTCTAAAGAAATAAGGGAGGCTATCAAATTGAAAAAGAAGGCATACAGAGTGGCCAAAAACAGCATGAAACTAAAAGATTGGGAAAACTTTAAACGTCAACAGAAAGCCACAAAAAGAGCTATAAGGAAAAGTAAGATAGAACATGAGAAAAAACTAGCACAGAATATAAAGACAGATAGGAAAAGTTTCTATAAATATATAAAACGAAAAAGAGTGGCTAAAGTAAACGTTGGCCCTTTAGAGCATGAGAAGGGGAATTTAGTTATGGGATATGATGAAATGGCCGAGGCATTGAACAGGTATTTTGTATCAGTCTCCACAGTGGAGGACACTAATAACATGCCAGTAATTGACAAAGAGACAAAGGTAGGTGAGGACCTGGAAACAATCATAATTACAGAAGAGGTAGTGTTGGGCAAGCTAATGGAGCTAAGGATTGATAAGTCTCCTGGCCCTGATGGAATGCATCCCAGGGTACTAAAAGAGATGGCGGGAGAAATAGCAGGTGCACTGGCGGTAATTTTCCAAAATTCGCTAGACTCTGGGGCAGTCCCAGCAGATTGGAAAACAGCAAATGTGACGCCACTGTTTAAAAAGGGAAGTAGACAAAAGATGGGGAATTATAGACCAGTTAGCTTAACCTCTGTAGTGGGGAAGATGCTTGAGTCTATTATCAAGGGAGAAATAGCAAGGCATCTTGATAGAAATTGTCCCGTTGGGCAGACGCAGCATGGGTTCATGAAGGGCTGGTCATGCTTGACAAATCTTTTGGAATTCTATGAAGACATTACGAGCGAGGTGGACAATGGGGACCCAGTGGATGTGGTGTACCGAGACTTCCAAAAGGCCTTCGACAAGGTGCCGCACAAGAGGCTACTGCATAAGATAAGGATGCATGGCATTAAGGGTAAAGTATTAGCATGGATAGAGGATTGGTTGACTAACAGGAAGCAAAGAGTGGGGATAAATGAGTGCTATTCTAGCTGGCAGTCAGTGATTAGTGGTGTGCCTTAGGGATCGGTGTTGGCACTGCAATTATTTACAATTTATATAGATGATTTGGAGTTGGGGACCACGTGTAGGGTGTCAAAGTTTGCAGATGACACTAAGATGAGTGGCAAAGCAAAGTGTGCAGAGGACTGTGAAACTTTGCAGGGGAACCTAGATACATTGAGTGAGTGGGCAAAGGTCTGGCAGATGGAATACAATGTAAATAAATGTGAAGTCATACATTTTGGTAGGAGTAATAGTAAAAAGGATTATTACTTGAATGGTAAAAAGTTGCAGCATGCTGCCATGCAGAGGGACCTGGGTGTCCTTGTGCATGAATCACAGAAGGTAGGTCTGCAGGTACAACAAGTAATTAGGAAGGCAAATGGAATTTTGTCCTTCATTGCTAAAGGGATTGAAATTAAAAGCAGAGAGGTTATGTTGCAGCTGTACAAGGTGCTGGTGAGGCCACACCTGGAGTACTGTGTGCAGTTTTGGTCTCCTTACTTGAGAAAGGATGTACTGGCACTGAAGGGCGTGCAAAGGAGGTTCACTAGGTTGATTCCGGAGTTGAGGGGGTTGGCTTATGAGGAGAGACTGAGTAGATTGGGATTATATTCATTGGAATTCAGAAGATTGAAGGGGGGATCTTATAGAAACATATAAAATTATGAAGGGAATAGATAAGATAGAAGTAGAGAGGATGTTTCCACCGGCAGGTGAAGCTAGGACAAGAGGGCATAGCCTCAAGATTAGAGGGAGCAGATTTAGGACTGAACTGAGAAGGAATTTCTTCACCCAGAGGGTTGTTAATCTATGGAATTCCTTGCCCAGTGAAGTAGTTGACGCTACTTCAGTAAATGCTTTTTTAAAAAAAAAAGGTAGTTTTTGAACAATAAAGGAATTAAGGGATACGGTGAGAATGCGGGTAAGTGGATCTGAGTCCACAAAAGGATCAGCCATGATCTTATTGAATGGCGGAGCAGGCTCGAAGGGCCAGACGGCCTACTCCTCCTCCTAGTTCTTATGTTCTTATGTTCTAATGGTGGATTGTGCTTTTTGGGTATCTATTCCTTTTAAAAACTCCATATAATTTCCCCTGTTCAGGCATGGAACGGATACCCAAAAAGCACAATCTGTCGTTACCTCCGTAACAGACCGCAACAAGAAGACACAATACGCCAGACGCACTAGTCACCCTACCGTACATCAGAGACATTCCAGAGATGATCATGAGACTACTCAGACCCCTCGGTATCAGAGTAGCCCACAAACCAACAACCACCCTGCGACAGCTACTGACGAATGTAAAGCATCCCATAGCCATAACCAATAAAACTAACGTAATGTACAAAATACTATGGAAGGACTGTGAAAAACATTACATAGGCCAAACTGGAGGAAAACTGACAATAAGATACACAAACACCAACTAGCCACCAAGAGACACGACTAATTCTCACTGGTCTGAATACACCCGGACAAAGAAGGACACGAATTTGACTGGGACAACACATCCACAATAACGCAAACCAAATAAAGACATGCCATGGAATTCCTGGAGGCCTGGCATTCCAACTGAAACTCCATCAACAAACACATTGAATTGGCCCTGATATACAAACCACTGAAAAACAGAACTGGAAGTAATACCAACCACCCCAGCAAACCGGGGCATATAAATAACAGAGATAACAAGGTGTGGAGGTGGATGAACACAGCAGGCCAAGCAGCATCAGAGGAGCAGGAAAGCTGATGTTTCGGGCCTAGACCCTTCTTTAGAAAAAGGCCCAAAACGTCAGCTTTCCTGCTCCTCTGATGCTGCTTGGCCTGCTGTGTTCATCTAGCCCTACACCTTGTTATCTGAGATTCTCCAGCATCTGCAGTTCCAACTATCTCATATAAATAGCAAGTGGGACAGAACACCAACGCTTCACCAAAGGCGCACTGATGTTACCTAGCAGGGTGAGCGAAACATTTGCAATCAAACACACCGGCTCAGCAAGCAAGTCTACAACCTCAGTGACACAGTACTGCAGTTGAGGTCCAAGCAATATTTTCTAAATGTTCAAAATCACCTTGCTTTTCCATATTCTGTGCCTCTATTTATAAAGCTTAGGATTCATCATTAACCACTTTCACTGAAAACTTCAGGTATCTCAGCTCATGCATTGCCTTTAGAATTCTACTTATTTTTTGCATCTCTTTGTTATTCTTAACCAAAATGTATCAGTTCACACTTCCTTCGATTTAAATTTCATCTGCCATATGCCCATCTGTTCAGCCAGTCTGCCTGTGTCCTCTTGAAGTCTGTCACTGTCCTCAGAGTTCCAAGCTTTGTCTCATTTGCAGGGTTTGAAATTGTGCCATGCACACCCAAGTCTAGATCATGAACATAGAACTGGAGGAACCCCATACCTTCCTCCAGTCTGAAAAGCAATAATTCACCACTACTCTGATTCCTGCGATTCAAAGGACTTCACCTTTGCTGATGACTGTGTTATGGTGCACTTTACCAAATGCTTTTTGTGAGTCCCTAAGCACCCAACACCGATTGCATTACCCTCATCAACCTTCTCTGGTATTCCAGCAAAAACTCAACCAAGTTAAACACAATTTATTCATAACTAATCTGTGCTTAACAGTTAATCAATCTTTAATTAATCTAGATTTGTACAAGTAGCCATAAATTTTGACTGGGATTCTCATGACTAAAACCTTTCCTGTCACCAAGGTTAAACTGAATGGCCTGTAATTGCTGGGTTTATCCAAACATTCTTTTTTGAACAAGTACGTAACATTGTTTGAACAGGAAAAAGAAATTGTGGTGTAAGGGGAAAAGATGGAGTGGAACTAGGTGAATTGCCCTTGCAGAGAGCTGGCACAGACACAGTGAACCAAATGGCTGCCTACTGCATTGAAAATACTCTGTTGTATAATTTCTGGCCTCAGGCACCACCCTTTTTTTTTGTCTGGTTCAGTCTAATTACAGAGTTTCACTGTCTATGATTCGACAGTTTCCAGTCACAACTGATTGAGGGAAATTGCTCGGTGAGGTAAAAGGAATGAGGATAATGGCATGAATGTTAATTATTATTTATGGGAATTCTTTCACTTCCATTAGGCTGATGGAGCCATATCTCTTTGGTTGCCGATTGGGCCAGGACATCATTGATTTGGATCAGTCTATTCTTTACCTTCAACAAGCTCTAAACTTCACCGCCCATTGTGCCTATCGGAAAGGGATCATCCTGTTTGTGAGTCGCATGCGTCAGTTTGCTCACCTGATAGAGGAAACCGCAAAGGAGTGCGGGGAGTATGCACACACCAGATACTGGCAGGGTGGCTTGCTGACCAATGCACATGTCCAGTATGGAACTGGTGTTCGCCTGCCTGATCTCATCATCTTTCTCAGTACTTTGAATAATGTATTTGAGCAGCACGTTGCAGTGCGAGATGCTGCCAAGATGAATATTCCAACAGTGGGAATAGTAGACAGTAACTGTAATCCCAGTCTCATTACTTACCCCATTCCGGGAAATGATGACTCTCCTTCGGCAATTAATCTCTACTGTAAACTTTTTAAAATGACCATTCTTCGAGCAAAAGACAAGAGACGTCAAATGGACCTACTGTATGGAATTCAGAAAAAATGACCAAATAAAGTTGTTAATATACAAAACAATTGCTATCATCAAGCACAGCGATTTGTAACTCAGATTATGTCCATCGTTGAAAAATGGAAAAAGTGTGTTAAATTAGTCCGCTCATAGCACTTGATGTCTTTTGAATGCTGCTACAGACCAGGGAGGATAAATGATGGGAAGGAAGGAGTTCCTGCGTGTGAAACGATTGGAAATATTTTGAGATAGAAGTAGAAAAAAATGTTTTTATTTGTATTTGTGGCTTCTAGTTTTATGTTCCCTACAGTGAAAACAAAGTGCTAGAGAAACTCAGCAGGTCTGGTAGCAACTGTGGAGAGAGAAAAAGTTAGAGGTTTCAGTCTGATATGATTTCTTAGGAACTGAAAGGAACTGGAAAATGGTGATTTTCTTTTAATGCTAAGGTGGGGAGATGAGCGAGTGGGACAGATTAAGGGGCTCACTAGAGCAAAAGGGAAAGGCAGTGATAATAGTGAGATAGAGATGTAAAATAGGTGTAAATGCTGGCAGTATGGTGGAGAAAATGAGGAAAGGCAGGTTCCTACATCTAATGGAATTGAAAGCATGAAAGGTGTAGGAGGTGAGTGGTCATTTCATTGAAGACTGGCTTCTCATGATAACCAATGAAGATGATAGCAAGGGGGTTAACCTGTAGGAGACCCCATAGCAATGCTATTTATTTGGACACATGGTGTCATTGAAAATGAATTCAACTGTATAAGTTGCTCTGTTTGTGAATTTGGTAAACAGTTTCAGACACCAGTGGTTTAGCTACATTATATGACCAATGCCAGAGGAGTGCACTGTCGCTGTAGCCCTCTTGCACCACGGGTTACAAGATAAAATACCTTTTCCAGTTAACCAAGATAGATAACTAATTACATTATCCAAATCCGGCTTTCAACACCAGGTGTCTCAATAAAAATTGGTTTATTACCAAAACAAAACTTACTCAATTAAGATGCAGTAATTGGTTAACATAGACAGTCAGTAATAAGGAAGGTAAATGCTTATCCTTCTATCCTCAAAACACACCGGTGTGTACAAATCTCTCTCTCTCCCCCTATCCCTCTCTCTCTCTCTCTCTCTCTCTCTCCCTCCCTCTGTCTCTGTCTTGCTGAAACACCACAATCACATTCACACACTCTCGTTCATACAAACACATTCTCTCACATTCAAATGCACTTTCACATAAACAAACTATCAGACAAATACATACGCATGAACAGACAGACACTCGACAACAAACCCCGTCACTTTCAAAAGCACACTCTCACACTCAGTCACACGTATGTGCAAAAAAAGCATGCACAAGTGCACACCCACATACATGCACAAATACAATCGGTCATGATTCATTGGGGTAGCGTGCTGGAAAATCAATCTGCTATTCCTAGAGTCATCACAACAGTTAAAGATTTTGAAATAATTGTACAATATTCTCCAATTATACCTAGTTTTCAGACCCAGGTTGATAGGAAGCACAGAGCAGGCCTCTACTTAACAGGAATTACTATTTATTACAACTAAGTAGACTATAGCTACACATAAACAATTATAAAATGTCGACATATAATTGTGCAGTTCAAAACTCTAATTCCCCCTTAAACTCTCCCTATACACAGAAGGCAGAAGTAGATCGTTGATGGAGGAATATACAGAGAAGGGAGTTTGGTTACTGATATAATCCTCATGATTCTTATGCTGGTCAGAATATTGTTTTCCAGTCATCTTTCTCCAGATGCCTCCACTGGTTTGTAAGAAACACAAGATGGCTAATTCATTGATAAAAGGTTTCTGACTTATCAGTTAAAAGACACAGCTTACAAAAGTTGATGAAATAAAGATGAATTGGTTTGTTTTGGGTTTAAAATGGGTTTTGACTACAGAGAACAGATGGACAGCTCTTGTGCTGTCTTGTTTCCAGTCCTAAATGGCACAGTTGTCTGAGAACCAATCACACAGTTGTTGGGTGGCAAAAGTGTTTTGTGATTCGTCTATGGACTCGTGACCAGTTATCAATCAACTTCTTGTTGATGCCCAAATGCATCTGTATGCAGAACACTTTGGCTTCTGTTTGCCTGCAACCATTTCAAATACAGCTTGTTCAAACAACTGGACAAACACCATACCCACCTTACTTGGGGAGGATGCACCAGTGCCAGGCAGTGTACTCGGCCGTGTTCTCTGCTAGAATCAACTGGGCCAAATGTTCAGGACTCCTGATCAGTCTAAGTCTGGTGAATTCCTTGCTGGAGGAGTTACAGGGATTTAAATGGAGCATCACCCATCTCCTCTCTCTGGGGGGTCTACCTTAGCCCAACTGAGGAATCCTGGCTGGTGAATTAGCAGGAGCTGGGGGCCAAAGCCTTGGTTCACCAAGGCCGCTGCTCCATAGTGCTATCTTACAGGAGCCGAGTGCTGTTCAGAAACCAGTTGGTGGCTTCTGTGCTGTGGTTCTGACTGGTCCCTTTGACCCCCTCCTCCTGGTTTCATCACAAAAATCTAGAGGACGTTGGTTCATTTTGGGAGCAAAAAGATGCATTGTTTTACAGAAAAGGTTCAGAATCTCCCCATTGAGGGGGGTGGTCTGCCACTGATGTGTCTCTGTACCCAGGTGGCAACTTTCCACCTTTGGACCCTGCGGCGATTCCTTTGCGTCAAGCCTCCTCCCAGGTGCTGTGCCTGGCGACGTATTTTTTTCTGCCAGTTGTGTGACCCGCACTGGACCTTCACCATCAGGAGTAGGGCTATCATCAGAGAGCCCTTGCTCAGGAATCTGCATCTCCTCCATTGCGTGTTTGAGTGACTGGCAGAGGAGAGGGCCGTGGCCATGGGGGTGTCCAAAGTCAGGAATGTTAGGTGACAGGGACTGGGCTGAATGTTGCCTCAGGAATTGGTAAACTGGGTGGTGTTGGATGTCCAGCTCATAGCCAATGCCATCTGTCACCTGAAGATGGTGGTGTTCAGACCTGACATTGTGCACCAGTTGGAGGATGCTCATGTGTGGTGGAAATGCGTCTGTGTGTGACCCTGCTCAGATGGAATTTCACATCGGCTCCGGATCCTGAACCTCCCTCAAGAGCCTGCGTCCCACAAGCTGAGCTGTGTCATGGGAAAATTGGTGGGTCCTTCCACCTGGCACGGAGGTGGTTTTTGTATAGGCTGCTGCTGCACACCATCTACTTCAACTCCTTCATCTGTTTCCAGACACCCCTTGGTGTGGTTATTTACTGCCCAGGGATCCCCAGTGGAATACTGTCTACATAGGAGTCCTCCAATTTTCATCAGGGACCTGAAGTGGAGGGTGTTGAATGCAGCAGCCCCACAAGACCACAGATTGCGGTGAATGACGGACTCCCAGCCTAGCTTTTTATTTCATGGTGCTGTGGGGTCCATGGACCATGTATATATTGGTTGTGGTAATTGCACCCCCTTTGTTAGTCATTTAAAAAACTCATTTGTTGTGCTTTTAGTTACAGTTCAGCCCAATGATCCTGATCTTTGGGCATCTAGTGCAGAAGAGTATGGGCAAGACAGAGGACCTCCTCATGGGTTCGCTCCTACTAGCTATAAACAGGTCTAGGCACTGGTCTGTGGAAGGTTCATTACTGCCGATTGTCTGCCTCTCTTCTACAGCTACGTTCAAGCCCAGATGTCCTTTGAAAGGGAGCATATGGCATCCATCAATATTCCTGATGCCTTTAGAGAGAAGTGGGCACCATAGGTGGTAGAGTGCTTTATCTCTCCTTCCAACTCCCATTTTGATTTCGCCCCCTACTCTTTTAACTATCTTTCTCTTTGTTGGTTTGCACTGCCCTGAATGGGCTTTGCACAAAGATTATTCAATTAAAAACAGGTGATTTACTGCTGGTGATTAATAGAAGAAGAAAAACAGTTGATGGGGAATAAAAATGTTCAGTTTTGTATAAGAGCACTTCTGAGTATAAAATAAACGATAAGCAGACCCAGGGATGGGACTGTAGAACTGTCTGTCCCAGGCTGGAACTAGCCTATGTACTTTATGGGAAGTGGCTATGTTTTGGTGTTTTAACAATCAACAATGTTACCTTCTGGCCTGGTTTCTACAACTCCCTGTAATTTCTTTGCACATGTGTACCTCTACATCTTTGCTACTAGTTGACTGCAGTCTGTACACTACACCAAGCAATGTATACAGTCATCGAGTCATTCAGTACAGAACAGGCTCTATGGCCCTTCAAGACTGTACCACCTAAAATATACTACTATCTACACTGGTCCCACTTTCCAACACTTGGCTGATAGCCTTGAATGTTATAACGTTTTAAGTGCTCATCCAAGTTCTTGTTAAAGTTTGTGAGGTTACCCACCTCACCTGTCCTTCCAGGCAGTGCATTCCAGACACCCACCAGCCATCTGGGTGAATAAATCTTTCCTCAAATCCCCTCTAAACCTCCAGCCTTTCACGTTAAAAGTGTGCCCCCTTCTTCTTGACCCTTCCACTAAAGGATGCAGCTACTTTCTATTCACCCTGTCCATGCCCCTCATAATTCTATACACACTATCAGGTCCCTTGTCAAACTTCTCTGCTCCAAAGAAAACAAACCGAGTCTAGCCAGCATCTCTCTATAGTTAAACTGCTCCATCCCAAGCAATATCAAGGTGAACGTCCTCTGCACCCTGTCCAGTGCAATCACATTCTTCCTCTAGTGCAGAGACCAGAACTGCACGCAGTGCTCCAGTTGTGGCCTAACTAAAGTTCTGTACAGCTTCAGTGTAACCTCCTTGCTGTTACAATCTATGCCATGATTGATAAAATCCCATATGCCTTCTTAACTACCCTATTAACCTGTCCTGTCACATTCAGGGATCTGTGGACAAGCACCCAAGATCCCTGTGTTTCTCAGTCCTATTTAGTATCCTGCCACTCATTGCGTACTTGTTACCTTTTCCAAAGTACATCAACTCACATTTATCAGGGTTAAATACCATCTGTCACTGATCTGACCAATTTGTTTATATCTTCTTATAATTGAAGACCTTCCACTTCATTGATGTGCCACCCGGCCAATTTTCATGTCATTCACAAGCTTACCTACCGCCCTCTCTCCCACCACGCACACTTTCTCTCATCTGCATAATTTTTGGATTTCACAAACAATAGAGACCTAGCACTGATCCCAGTGGTATTTCCTCTCTAACAGCATTGTGGGTCAACCTACAGCAGGTGGACTGCAGTGGTTCAAGAAGGCAACTCACCATCACCTTCTCAAAGGCAACTAGGGACTGGCATTAAAAATGCTGGCCCAGCCAGTGATGCCCACCTCCCAAGAGTGTTTAAAAAAAGTTCCACTCACACAAACACCTTCTACCATCACCCTCTATCATCTGCCAATGTATTTGTGAATGTTTTACTCCTTGTCTCACCAAATCTGTCTTATCATAGAGTTATAGAGATGTACAGCATGGAAAAGGACCAACTCGTCCATGCCAACTAGATATCCTAAATAAATCTAGTTGCATTTGCCAGCATTTGACTCATATCACTCTAAACCCTTTCCATTCATGTAGCCATCCAGGTGCCTTTTAAATGTTGTAATTGTACCATGCTCCACCCACTTCCTCTGGCAGCTCATTCCCTACACGCACCACCCTCTGCATGAAAAAGTTGCCCCTTAGGTCACTTTTAAATCTTTCCCCTCTCATCTTAAACCTATGCCCTCCAGTTTTGGACTCCCCTACCCTGGTGAAAAGACCTTGTCTATTTACCCTATCCATGCCCCTCATGATTTTATAAACCTCGATAAGGTCACCCCTCAGCATCCAACACTCCAGGGAAAATAGCCCCAGCCTATTCAGCCTCTCCCTATAGCTCAAACCCTCTAACTCTGGCAGCAGAGATAGTAGGAACTGCAGATGCTGGAGAATCCGAGACAACAAGGTGCAGGGCTGGATGAACACAGCAGGCCAAGCAGCATCATAGGAGC
>NC_063359.1:42241577-42259418 GCF_021869965.1 Rhincodon typus | reverse complement strand
GCTCCTATGATGCTGCTTGGCCTGCTGTGTTCATCCAGCCCTGCACCTTGTTAACTCTGGCAGCATCCTTGTTAATCTTTTCTGAACCCTCTCAAGTTTCACAACATCCTTCCTGTAGCAGGGAGACCAGAATTGCACGCAGTATTCCAAAAGTGACCAAACCAATGTCCTATACAGCCGCAACATGGCCTCTCAACACTTTTACTCAATGCACTGACCAATAAAGGCAAGTGTACCAAACATCTTCTTCACTATCCTATCTACCATCAACTAAAATTTCAAGGAACTATGAACCTGCACTCTAACGTGTCTTTGTTCAGCAACACTGCCCAGGACCTTACCATTAAGTGTATAAGTCCGGTCCTGATTTGCCTTTCCAAAATACTGCACCTCACGTTTATCTAAATTAAACTCCATCTGCCACTCCTCAGCCCATTGGCCTATCTGATCAAGGTTCTGTTCTATTCTAACCTTCTAGTGTTATCTGCAAACATACTAACCATACCTCCTGTGTTCACATCCAAATCATTTATATAAGTGACAAAAAGCAGTGGACCCAGCACCGATCCCAGTGACACACTGCTAGTCACAGGCCTCCAGCCTGGAAAACAACCCTTCCCCACCACCTCTGCCTTCTACCTTTGAGCCAGTTCTGTATCCAAATGGCTAGTTCTTCCTGTATTCAATGTAATCTAACCTTGCTAACCAGTCTACCATGAGGAACTTTGTTGAACGCCTTACAGAAGTCCATTTGGATCATGTTCATCATTCTGTCCTTATCAATCCTCTTTGTTACTTCTTCAAAGAACTCGATAAAGTTAGTGAGACATGATTTCCCAAACACAAAGCCATTTGATCAGCCTAATCGGTCCTTGCCTTTCCAAATACATGTAAATTCTGTTCCTCAGGATTCCCCCCAACAACTTACCCACCACTGATGTCAGGCTCCCTGGCTTTCTCTTACCACCTTTCTTAAATAGTGGCACCACATTAACCAACCTCCAGTCTTCCGGCACCTCACCTGTGGCTATTGATGATACAGATATTGTAGCAGGGTGCCCAGCAATCACTTCCCTAGCTTCCTGCAGTGTTCTCGGGTACGCCTGATCAGGTCCCAGGATTTATCCACCTTTATGCATTTTAAGACATTCAGCACCTTCTCCTCTGTGATATGACATTTTTCAATAGTTGCTGTTTATTTCCCCATGTTCTATACCTTCCACATCCTTCTCCACAGTAAACAATAATGCAAAATACTCTTTTAATATCTCCCCTGTCTCCTGCAGTTCGACACATATGGGGCCTTGCTGATCTTTAAGGGGCCCTTGACTCTCTGGGACATATTCTTGCTTCAGCACTGCAATGTCATCCTTAATCAATACCATTCCTCTTTTCCTTTTCTTTCCTATCATTCCTGCATACCTAGTGTCCATAAATATTTGCTACCCAGTCTTTCCCTTCCTGAGTCAGCTCCCTCTCTTATAGTGACAAAATATTTCCACATGCTTAAATGTGATCAATTTTATTTTACCATTCTGCACATTCATGTACATGCACACTTACATTTCATTAATTTCTCCCTCACTCTGATGTCACCTATTGACTTACTGTATTATAGCACTACCTATTTCTTCCATATTTTGTGCACTATTGTTGAGAATATCTGGTTTCACTAATATTCGCCATTGCTGTGAGCTCACTGCCTTAATATTGTTCACTACAGTTATTGGGATATACCGTTTCACAATTGATCCCTATGACAGTGAACCCATTTTTCATTGCCATTCACTGTCAGTTTGACCTTGCTTTTTCTCTACTGTTCACTGTCATCCCAGTTTCACTATCAGTGAAAGGCCATTTGATTTCAGCCTCTGGGATTGTCTTTCACTGACACTTGCAATGACGTGTGGTCAATGAGAACAGAACCATCCAAGATAAAATGGAAAATGAAAGATTATTTCAACACATCACAGTGAAAAGGTAAGTGATGGGGAGGCTGGGCTAGAGAAGGAGAAGCTTCAGACACTGGGCCAGGTATTGAGAGCAGTCAGATGCAGGACATCAGTTCAAATGGAAAGTAAGTTAGATACTAGTCTTAGAATGGAAGTAAGAGCTCAATTTCCAGAGTTTGAGAGGAAATTAAAGATTCAGAGTTATGGAACTTTCTCAGGTTCCCAGCAGATACTTTACTGAGAGAGATTAGTATAGGTTGTCCTATGTAAGTTTTCTTCTTTTCCAGGAAAGAGTGATATTTGTTTTAGCTGCCAGCTTATTGCAGGTTTTTTTTCCACCCTACAACTGTTTATTGTGGGTCTAATTACTTGGCTTTAACTACTCAGTTCTGTTTGCCTGCTTCAACCGAGGATTGTTTTTTAAATACAAATATTTCCTACCTTCCATTCACTGCCTTGTGTTTTGAGGGAAATGTTTGGCTTTACTTTACTGATTTGGCAGTTGATTTTACAGCCAGAAGCCCTTCCTGCCTCTAAACTTCCCCATTTATCTGGGCTGTCAACCATTGCATGGCTAACGAGCAACTCCCCTGCTCTTACCACGACAGATGGATTGGAAGCAGTTTTTTTTTAGTTTGGCCACGTCACAACTACACCATCCATGGCCATTAAGTCCTGGAGTGGGGCTGAAAAGCTCAGAGGCAAGGACACCATGAGAGCTCTCTTTATCTATTTGCATCTTTAAACTTATACAGAGCTTGTCATTCTTGAATCATATTTTCAAAGCTTTTTGCCTTGTGTTCATCAGGACAATTCACAAGAATATCAACTTAAGGGGAAAAGCACATTTATCATGCATGGTAGGAGAGTGCTGGATGTGGATATAGTTACATTTAAAAGACATTTACATAAGTACATGAATAAGAAATGCTTGGAGGGATATGGCCAAGGTCAGGCAGGAGAGTGCTGATTGATTAGCACGTTAAGTCTCATTGTTCAAGGCATTGCCATGGAGAGTGTACCAGTTAATAATGATTGACAGTTAACTGCTCATCTTTGTTTAAATTTTAAACCAAGCAGTTTCACTCTAATTGGCCCAGGTATTAACCTGAGAAATGAACCAGTGAATAGTTGTTTAAATTGAAATAGGCACAGTGTGTGTACATGTTCTTTATGTCTATAAAGAATGGGGCTCCGAGTTTTAGTATATGCAGCTTTCAATATACCCGGATCCGTCACACTGTGAATCTGACTTACAATCCCAAATTAATTATCTCACTCAGGGTTATCCAGCACATATTATCCAATCATCAAATCCTATCTAATATTGGCATTGTCAATTTTGAGAATGCCTATTAGTTGGGGTTGGTCACTGTCTAGTTTATTGTGAACAGCCAAAGGGATATGCTATTTGAAATGATCCACCAAACTTTGGGGAATATGGTCTAATTACCTAGCATTACACCAGCACTGAAATTCATATGCCACTTTAGTCATTTGTAAGATAAGCAGAACATTTTTCTTTGGCTTGCATCGGGTTAGCAGTGAATGACACTTGTGTTGTATTGTAGAAGTGTGAAACTGCAGGTTCACCTATTACTCAAACACTTGAGATCTCTTACTCGTTACAGAGTAATATGAGGTAGGCTAGCACTTTACTGCGCCAAAAGTGACCACCTTAGGGCCTTTCATGATTTTGTGTGACTTCAGTGAGAAATGATCTAATCAGGGTAGCCATTAACTTGCAGGAAAAATTCGATACACCCTATCTCAGCATCGAGCTTGCACAGTGAACAAATGGTTCAGGCCTATTTATGCAGTTGCTGATAAGGCTAATCTTATGATTGATGGAGTTGTAGGAACCCAGCATATGCACTGACTGGAGAGGGTGGATTTGAGGTAGACAGCAGAAGACAACTCCCCTGGAGAATTTCTTTGTTGTTTCATTGTGTGAGTCAGGATTCACTGAATTTATAAACTCAGAAACCCATACTGACAAGGTCAATTTAAACACCACCATTGATGCCCAAATGAATGGGGTTGCCATGAGATCCTTGCTGGGGCCAATTCTCACTGACATTTTTGTTGCATTCCAGGAGAATTGTGTCTTCAATGCAAATGACACCTAACTTCCCTGACCCTACATAGTTCTGATATGTAGATGATACATTTGCCATATTTGAACCAAAGCAAAGGGGAGGCGATGGCCTAGTGGTATTATCACCAGACTGTTAATCTCGGCACCAAGATAGTGTTCTGGGTCCCTGGGTTCACATTCCCCCATGACAGAATGAATTCAAATTCCACCATGGTGGAATTTAAACCCAAGGGAAAAAACAACCTGGAATTAAGAGTCTAAAGCTGGCTATGAATTAATTGTCAGGAAAAACCCATCTGGTTCACTAAAGTACTTTAGGGAAGGAAAATGCCATCCTTAGCTGGTCTGACCTACATGTAACTCCAGACTCACAGCAATGTGATTGGGAAATTAGGGATGGGCAATAAACCCTGACCCAGCCAGCGATGCCCTCATCCTGCATACAAGAATTTCCTCAATGTCTTACTGGGTTCAAATTCATGTTTGAGCAGTCAAATAAACTCTCCTTCCATAACATCCCAGTTGTGAAATTAATCAGGGAATTCTCTCCAACTGTCTACCACAAACCTACCTTCATTAGTGTCAGGATCCTTACAGTTCTTAGCAATGCGGGACTGGCTTTCTTAGTAACTTTGAAAATAGGGCTTGAGCCATTTATTCACTGTGCAAGCTTGGTGCTGATTCTGAAAAGAGCCTAATCTACCTCTACCCTGGATCTAATCTATTAATTTACCCTGGAAAGGTATGGTTTTCTAACAGTTTGAGCAACAAGAGAAGCTAGCTGTTTCATGTTGCTACTACACAATTGCAGCATGAATGCTGTTCACCACTAATAGGATGTGGCTGTCAAGTCAAAATAACATTCTGTCTATCACACAAATGAATAATTTGGTATATGAATTTCAGTGCCAGTGTGATGAAAGATATGTAACCTATGTGCCCCAAGCACTTGGAGATTATATGAAGCTCGCAAGAATGATTTATTCCAGTGAGGAAGAAGGATTCCAGTAAGGGTATAAGCCAACCATGGTTAATCAAGGAAGTTAAAGATGGCATCAACTTGAGGAAAAAAAATGTGCTAAAGGTTGGTTTCAAGCCAGAAGATAGGGAATTTTAAAAAAAACCCAAAAAATATTAAAACACACATTGAAGGCAACATAGCAAATAACATCAAAATGCACTGTAGGAGCTTCTTTAAATATCTGAAAAGGAAGTGAGAGACAAAGTGAACGTAAGGCCCCTAGAGAATGGGGCTGGGGAAGTAGTAATAGGGAATCAGGAAATGGCATAGGAATTGAATTGAATAATTTGCATCAGTCTTCACTACAAAAATCCAACAGCATTCCAAAATTACAAAATAATCAAAAAGGGGGACAGGACTCGAATGCAGTAACTATCACTGGAGAAAAAGTATTAGGGGAACTAATGTGACTAAAAGTTGGTAAGTTTGCAGACTTGATGGGTTGCATCCAAGGATATTAAAAGAAGTGGCTGCAATGAAAGTGGATGCACTGAGAATAATCTTCCAAGAATTCTTAGATTCTGGAAAGATCCCAGAGGATTGGTAAACTACCAATGTAATACCCTCATTCAAAAAGGAAAAGAGACAAAGAAAGGTAATGATAGGCCAGTTAGCTTTACATCTATATCTGGAAAATGCTAGGACAGCTCACCATCACTTTCTCCAGGGTAACTAGAGGTGGGCAATAACTGCTGGCCCAGACAGTAATGCCCTGGCCCATGAATGAATGAAAGCATGAAAAAAAAAACAGAGAAGTTGTGCTGAGCATTTATAAAGTTCTAATTAAGTCACAACTAGAACATTGTGTTCGGTTGTAGTCCTCACACCTAATAAGGAGGGATGTGAGGGTCCGAGAGTGAGTGCAGTGAAGAGTTACCAGAATATTCCAAGGACGAGGGACCTAAGTTCCAGGATTAGCTAGTAGACACTGGGGGTTGTTTCCGTTGTAGCTAAGGAGGTCAGGGAGATATGATCCACAAGATTATGACAATTTTAAATAAAGTAGACAAAGAAAAGCTATTCAAAAAGCTGATACTACAATGTTTTAGACAATACAAAAGAAGAGAATGACTCTTTGGAGTTGTGCCTATACATCATAATCAGCACCTGGGGCAATATGACAAAGAATGTATGGCACAGAACAAGGTGATTTTTTTCAGCTTGAACAGATTGTGTTTATGCCCCATATGTGAGGATGCTGTCCCTTTAAAAAGGTTATTTTGTCCTGGGTGTTTTTTGTTGCAGAGAGGTTGTAAAGGCAGAGGTAAAGAAGTGGCTGCTGCTAACAGCTCAAGTCAATAATTTAGGAGGCCTTTAGTTTTTTTTTTAAAAACAGTTGTTACAATGAAAGGGGAGCGGTCAGTTCTTGCAGATCAGGCTTTCTAGTTTTTTTTAGCTGTAGCAGTCAGAAGCTGTTTGGGTCCCAGAAGAGTTGGAGTTTCAGAAAATGATTCCTAGCTGTTACTTTCTCAGAAATCTCTCTTGGACTTTTTTCCTCCTTGATTGGAGGACTGCATGTAAGAATCTATGTCTGAATTTACGTTTTACCGAGGGGTGTGTTTATAGGATGTTACAATATTGGAAACAGTTAATTAGCAACAGGTACTGTGTCTATTATTCAGTTAAGTTTTCCAATAGTACTTATTCTAAATTCCTCTTTCTTTTGTTGGTATTTTAACTGTCGTGTTTAAATAAATTGTGTTTTGCTTAACATCGAGTAGTTTGACCAGTTGCATCACATCTCGAACACGCACTTCACATCTACCTTTAAAATAAAAAAAAGTTAGGGTCTAGGCTACCTTCTTAAATATTTGAGGGGATCTGGTCTGGTCCATAACACATATAGGTCTCAACTGATTTGTCTTCAAACCACAATAACTTTTCCCTATATATTTTTCTCACTTTGTTTTCCTAGCTACATACGTGGTTAATCTGTGGAATGCTCTGTCTAAAATATTGTGCTGCATACAGATTTATTAATAGCCTTCAACAGAAAAATAATCAAAGGAGAAAAAAAAATTCAAAGGCATAGAGATAAAGTGGAATAGAACTAAACTGTTCTTTGGTAGAGCCAGGCCTAATGGTCTGAAGTTTGTCCTTTGGTACTGTTGTATGATTAGCTACTCCTGTGGAAGTGAGTTCCATAGCCACACTCTCAGCAGCAAAGCATGAAGCCTCACTTCCCATGTTCCAGTTTAGATAGCAGCTGGAGCTGACATGACAAATGATGACTTTTCTAGACACTTCTTTTTCCAAAAATCCCTGCCATTAATTTCAGCTAAAATTAAAATATTACATCTTATGACACACCTGTCTATCAGAATATCTGAAATGAATGTTTTTATAGTCTGGATAAAAGGTTACATTTTTTTAGTTTGTTACTGAGTGAAAATGCCTTTGTCTGAATATTGAATCTGCAAACTATAGGTGACTAAATCCTGGGCGGCAGATAGCTACAAAGTGCAAGCAACCTGACCTTTCACAAGTGTGTTCATGAAAAGAATTGGGAATAATTAGCAATGCTAATAAAAGAGGAGAAAGATGGCAGGTGGAGAATCCCAGCCCTGTACAGTCTGTTAGATATACCAGCTACTTTGTCATTTCCTTTTGTTCATTTTAGAATTGGTTATTATTCATTACGTATCTGAAATGATATGGGTGTTTTCTACATTAAAACGTGTGACATAGATGCAAGTTTTGAATGTAACACGAACTGTTTCCACAGTGCCTACATTTCGCTTGTCCACTTTTTTCCCCCTAATTCAAGGTTCTAACGAATGTAGATAAACTGATAAATAATGAACACTTTGACAAACTCATAAATATTGAAATGAAACCAGGGACCAGCGTTGAACAGAACAGAGAATAATATAAGAGATAGTAGGAACTGCAGATGCTGGAGAATCTGAGATAACAAGGTGTAAAGCTGGATGAACACAGCAGGCCAAGCAGCATCATAGGAGCAGGAAGGCTGACGTTTCGGGCCCAGACCCTTCATCGTTTGGAAAAGATTGAACAGGGAAATTATGGAGACAACCAATGTTAGAATCAAGGGGCAGTTAAAAGAGGAAGCCAAGAAATTTGATAGAATGTGACAGTTTGGGTGAGGGTTGCAGTCAGCGAGAAGGAGAGGCTAGATTTAGCATGAGGGAGAGAGTTACGGAGACAGTTAGTGTGATAGGGATCAAAGGTTGTATGAATGGCATTGTACTTGTGCAAGAGATTAGAAAATTAAGCAGGAATGTGTAGGAAATTATAATTTGAATTTTGTGATAACAATGCGGGTGAAGGAAACACTGGAGCATGAGGAGGACAGAAACACAGAGTTTGACATTTGTGTCCATGCTTGCTCTCTGCAACACAACTTACTGAGAGGTGAGGGAGTTGCTGGAGGAGAGGAAATTGCTGGGAAGAGAGGGTGATGAAGTTGCTGTAGGCTGAGGGGGTTGCTGAAGGAGGAAGAGTTGATGGAGATGGTCAGAACTGCCAGAGGCAAAGAAAGTTGCTGGAGACAGAGGAAGAGGGAGTTGCTGGAGACTAAGGGGATTGCCAGAGGAGAAGTTGTTGCTGGAGGGAAATGGTGAGAATTGCCAAAGACCAAGGGAGTTGTGGAGGGAGAGGGTGAGGGACCTGTTGTATCCCTTAGTGGATGAGATTCCACTCAATGGTTGAGTAGGCAACAACAGTGAAACACAAGAGGGTTTTTGTCTAAGTCCCGTGAAACATGACAATTAAATGAAGAGAATGTTTCTTGTTACATGATTCCTGTATTTCACCTTTAATTATGTTTGCAACTCAGGCTTACAGTTTGACATGGCATCGACAGGTTATTATAAGTTGATTCACTAGTCCTACAACTGCTTGCCCAGAATTTCACTTCAGGTTGTTGACACAGTAGATACAATACATAAGTTACATTAGACACAATCTCCAGATATAACACAATGATGTTTAGAAGGTCTCTGATCCTTTATGAATATTTAGAGTTTGAAATCTTTTTCCAAAGCAGGGTTTTGATGTTGTTTAACAGCAAAGAATGATGAACCTCCATCTGCCTTGCCAACCCATTCAGTCTCGTGCAGATCTGGAGGTGTTTCTGTAATTCATCTCTGAAATCGTTGGGTGCCCCATATAACAAGTACTCCTGTAGTAAGCCACAAATCTTGGCCAGATTTGGTTGTATCAGTTCAGTATTGCATTGCTTCACTAGTTTGTCACAGGTTGCTGTACAATCTTTCCCATGTGTGCAGTCCGTGTTATGCTCACAATGGCGTCCTTTATAGAATCCTTTAAGAGTCATTTCTGTCACCACCATCCTTAAGTTCACCATTTTAAAATCATACTTGTCATTGTAGCCAATGTTACCTGGGTCCGTGTCACAAATGTAAAAGCTGCCATATGTGCCATGAAAAATTTCCTCCACAAATTCCAAGAGACCAATGGTAATTTCTGCTCTCTGTGGCCATGCTGGAGCAAACCATTGGTTCAGGCTCTTCTGTACTAGTGAGGGCAAAACTACATCAAGGAAACGTGGCAGCTTGAGGCTGTAAAGTGAGTGGTATGGGATCTTCTCAGTAACATACAGGTCTCCACAGTAGCCCAGCAACTGCGCTGTATGTTCCTTTTCATGCAGAGAAACAATCAGTAAAAACTCGTTGAGCTGAAGTAAGGCCCAGATGGATTTTGCTTCAGCTAAGGACACCTTGTTGTCCTGGTTGATATCTGCCATGCTGATTATTCTGTTGACAAGATTTCCAAGTGATTGCTGATCTCCAAGACTAGACTGAAAAAATGAGAATGTTATGAGTGTCAGCAATATTGGAATCCTGCATAAAGCCCCAAGGTCAGTACAGCTGAAAGATAAGCACAGAATTGGGGAAATCTCCTGAACAAAGTAATGACAGAAATTTGGTGAGTGTGTGATTTTTTGATAAAGAATAGATGGGAAGTACAGACATTTTAATAGTTTGAAACTGCAAGCCAATGGCATTTAATAGTTAATGAGCTGTAAGTAGTTGTCTGTCCTAGGTATCAATTATTGTAACTGGCATTTGTTAGAACAGTTGATGTCCAAGGGGATGACAGGTTATCCAGAATGTGGAGGAATATAGTATCGAGGTTAAAATCAAATCAAACAAAGAGCAATACAGTACAGGAACAGGCCATGTGTCCCACCAAGACGGTGCTGACATGTTTTTATTTTATAAAGGTAACCTTTTGCTTCTACGCAGTCCATACCACTCTATTCCCTGCCTATACATGTATCTTCAAGATGCCTCTTAAACATTGCTATTGCATCCACCTCCACCTCCTCTGGCAGTGCATTCCAGGCACTTACCACTCTGTGTAAAATACTTGACTCTCACATCTCCTTTACCTGTTTCAACTTAAACCTATGTCCCTGTGTAATTGGCATTTCTACCTTAGGAAAAAGACTTTAACTATCCATTCTATCCATAGCTCGCATAATTTTGTAAACTTCTATCAGGTTGCTGCTCATCTTTCAGCATTCAAGTGAAAACAACCCAAGTTTGTCCAATTTCGTCTCATTGCTAATGCCCTCCAAACCAGGCAACATCCTGGTAAACAAAAAACAGAAATTTCTGGAAAAACTCACCACATCTGGCAGCATCTTTGGAGAGAAAGCAGAGTTAATGTTTCAGGTCCAGTGATCCTTCTTCAGAACTGAACCAGTTAACTCTACTTTTTCTCCACAGATGCTGCCAGACCTGCTGAGTTTTTCCCAGCAATTTCTGTTTTTGTTTCTGATATCCAGCACCCATAGTTCTTTCAGTTTTTTTGTTTAACATCTTGGTAAAACTTTTCGGTACCATCTCCAAAGCCTCCACATCCTTCTGGTAGTGTATACACCAAATTCAAAATTTGGTCTAACTAAGGTTCTATACAGCTGCACATGACTTGCCATTTTTATACTTAATGTCCCAAACCATGAAGGCAAGCATGCCATATAGCTTCCTGACCACCTTATCCATTTGTGTTGCCACTTCCAGGGAACTGTGGACTTATACACTTATATCCCTCTATATGTTGATGTTACTCAGGGTTCCGCCATTTACTATATACTTCCCTCCTGTAGCAGACCTTCCAAAATACATTACCTCATATTTGTCCAGATTAGACTTCATCTGTCCATTTCTCTGCCCAAGTTTTCAGCCTCCCTGTGTCTTGCTGTATCCTCTGTCAGTCCTCCTCACTATCTCAGCTCTCCCAATCTTTGTGTCATCTACAAACTTACTAATCAGGACACCTACATTCTCCTCCAAATCATTTATATATGTTACAAACAACAGGGATCCCATCACTCATCCCTGTGGAACACCACTGGTCAAAGATTTCCAGTCAGAAAAACACCTTTCCCCCACTACTGTCTGTCTTCTATGACTAAGCCAGTTCTGTATCCATCTTACCAGCTCACTGTGGATCCCATGTGCCTTCATCTTTTATATCAACCTGCCATGAGGGACCTTGTCAAAGGTCTTGCTAAAGTCCATGCAGACATCATCTAGCACCCTGCCCTCATCAATGATCTTTGCCACTTCCTCAAAAAACTCAATATGGTGTTGAGATAGAGGATCAGCCAGGAACATACTGAATGACAGAGCAGGCCTGAAGGGCCGAATGGCCTACTCCTGCTCATAATCTTTCATTCCCATCTTGAGGCAGAAGACAAAGTCAGTGTAGAAAAAGTGGAAGCTTGATGCCTACCCCAGGGGTACATACTAATATTCTAAATATTCTAACTAATATTCAAAGTGGCTGAAGATACACACTTCTTTTCTTCTCATTTTGTTTCTTTTTATTACTTTTTCCCTAACAGCAGTCTATCCCAAAACAATGTCCAATTCTGAGCTCCACACAGAAGGGCACTAACCAAAGATTCAAGAATCTTAATGAGGAGTAATGAACATTGAATTAAAATTTGTGCATGAATTTAAACTTTGCCAATATGAATGTGGGGAGATTGACCGTAGCAATCAGTCCCTGATTTCACAGTCTGCAATAAAAATTAAAGTCATAATCCTCACTGGGATCAGATTTGGGGTGGGGAGTTGGGGGAATGGGGTTGCAGGTTCTTCAGGGAGTATAGAGGATTCACCTTGTGTGCATCCTGGAAGCAGTTGGGACGATGTGGGGTTTCCGCAAGTGTTGCCAAAGAGTTCAGTGATGTTCAGGGGAAACAGAATTGTTGGGGGGTGGGTGGAAGGGTATGGTGGTTGCAGTTCAGGGGAGGGGCAGGGGCAGGGGGTTCATTGGGAGTCATTCACTCAGAGGGATTAGACATTCACTGGGCAAAGGTTGCAAAGAAAGGGGTTGGGGATTTATAATGAAATACTATTGAACCAACCTTCAAGAATGTCAACAACATCTCCTTGAATTCGTCCATTGAGGTCCCTCTGGTTGGTTTGTCAAACAATATAAGGTCCTTCCGAGGTAATGTCTCAGGATTGAGATCCACTCTGAAGGCTTCTTCTATCCCACACTTGATAATAACCTCCTTATTTCTCCAGATTCCACCATAAACCTGTGGGGGTAAAACATGGCAACATGCTGAGACGTATAGATAGAGTTGATGGTAGTTGTCTTTTCTCCAAAATGAGGAATTTCAAGATTAGGGAGCACATTTTCAAGATGAGAGGAGGGAGATTTAAAAAAGACGTGAGGCAATTTTTTTTATACAGAGGGTAGTTCACATGTGGAATGAACTTTCTGACAAAGTGGTGGATGTGGGTACCGTTACAACGTTTAAAAGATATTTGGATGGATACATCAATATGAAAGGTAAATGGGACTAGTTTAGTTTGGGATTATGTTCAATAACTTTAGTGACTAAGCATCTTCTCCCATGTCCATATCCCAACACCTACACACCAGGCCTTATGATCACATGGACTGCTACCACACCATCCCATTAGCAGCTATTGATTCTCCCAGGATGACTTTTATCCATTCCTCCATGGCAATGGCCTAGTGTATCACTAGCCTATTAATCCAGAGACCAGGTAATGTTCTGGGGAACGGATTTGAATCTCACTAAGGCAGATGGTAGAATGTGAATTCAATAAATTCTGGAATTAAGAATCTAACGATGACCATGAAACCATTGTCAATTGGCGGAAAATCCCATCTGGTTCTCTAACATCCTTTCAGAAAGGAAACTGCTGTCCCTCCCTGGTCTGATCTACATGTGACCCTAGACCCAAAGCAATGTGGTTGATTGTCAACTGTCCTCTGGGCAATTAGGGATGGACAATGAATGGTGGCCTGTCCAGCGACACTCACATCCTGTAAAAATTCCTTTTTCTGTCCAATTGTTGTTCCCTTTCTCTGGGCTTCATCTCTACATATTGTTTACTCCTCCCCACATACAGATTGTAAATCAGTGAGGGAATCAGAGTTTATAGGGAAAAAACAGGAAAGTTAAGTTTAGGATGATCAGATCAGCCATTGGAGCAGATTTGATGGTCTGAATAGCCTACTTCTGCTCTTACATCTTATGGTCTTATATGTACCAATGCTTTCCTAGCTACAATCAGTTCTGAAGAATGGTCACTAGACCTGAACCATTTCTCTCCATGGATGCTGCCAGACCTGCCAAGTTTTCCCAGCAATTTCTGTTTTTGTATCTACAAGGCACAAGTCAGGAATGTGATGGAATACTCCCCACTTGCCTGGATGAGTGCAGCCCCAACAATACTCAAGAAGCTCCACACCATCTAGGACAAAGCAATCCGTTGATTGGCACCACATCCACAAGCATCCACTCCCTCTACCACCGACGCTCAGTAGCAGCAGTGTGTACTATCTACAAGATACACTGCAGAAATTCACCAAAGATGCTGAGACTGCACCTTCCAAACTCAAAACCACTTCCATTTAGAACGACAAAGGCAGCAGATACATAGGAACACCACCCCCTGCAAGTTTCCCTCCAAGCCACTCACCATCCTGACTTAAAGGCAGTAAGTGTAAAACCACTCTTTATGGAGAGAGGAAAAGGGAGAATGGAGAATTACAAATTTGTTAGTCTGACCTGTGGTAAGAAGAATGTTCAAATGTATTATAATGAATGTAGTAACTGAACATTTCAAATAAAATGGTAAAATTGGGCGGATGGATTTCAGAAAGGGAAGTCGGGTTTGACAAACTTGAATTTTTTGAGGAAGTTACTTGCTGCATGGACAAATGAGAACCAGTGGATGTGGTGTATTTGGATTTTCAGAAGGGTACTGTACTGTAAAGGTGGTTAGCAAATAAAATTACAGCACGTGGGATTGGGGAATATACTGGTCTGGACTGAGAATTGATTAGTGGACAGAGGGCAGACAATAGGAGCAAATGGGTCATTCTCAGGATGGCAGGCTGATATGAGTGGGTTCCACAGTGGTCAGTGCTGTGGCCACAATCTCAATCAATGATTACAATGTGGGGAGAAATTGTCATATCTCTAAATTTACCAAGCTGGCTGGGAACATAAGTGGTAAGAAGGGTGCAAGGAGGCTTCAAACAGACCTGGGCAGGCTGATAAAATAGGCTAGAACATGGGAGATAGTATAAAATGTGAATAATTATGAACTTATTCACTTCGACGCAAAAAAAACAGAAAGGCAGAATTTTCTTAAATAGTGAGATGGTTGGGAAGTGTCTAAAGGCACTTGGGTGTCCATGTCAATGAAATTTACAATGTAGTTGAAAGTAGCAATTATGAAGCCAAATCATATCCTGGCCTTCATTTCAAAGGGGTTTAAATATAGGAGTAAAGTTGTCTTGCTGCAGTTGTATAGAGCATTGGTGAGACCTCCCTTGGAGTATTGTGTGCAGTTTTGGTCTGCTCATGTAAGGAAGGATATACTTGCCAGAAAGGAAATGCCCAAAGTCAAATATGTAGACCAGGTACTGAAGGCAAAAGGTCATCACTCAAATTCCAAAAAGGTGAGTGTTATAGCAGTATACGACAACCACCAGATATAAAAGCAATGCAACGATTTATTGGAATAATCAACTCTTTTGTAAAATTCTTGTCCAATTTGTCTTTGTAGATGAACCATTCAGCCAGCTAACTGCCAATGACATGCAGTGATATTGGGGCACAGAAAAAAGCAGCATCCAAATAATCTAAAAGATAGTGATAGCAATGCCAGAGCTGAAATACTTTAACATAAATGATGAGGTTACCCCACATTGTGACAACACTTGGAGCAACTGTCATGCAGCAAGAACATTGGGTTGTATTTGCGTCCAGGGGACTAACACAAATGAAACAAAGTGATACTCAGATTGAGAAAGAATGCCTGGCCACTGTCTTTACAGACACTTTCAAAAATACCTACTTGGAAAAGAAAAAGTGACAGGGAACTCCAACTACAAGCCACATCAAAGCATTTTCCTCAGGCTACTACTATGTCTTCCAAAGTATCTGGAAAGAATGTAACACTGGTTTCAGTGATATCATCTGGGCATGACATGCAAGCAAGGGGAAAATACGTATATTGCTGAGCAGCACTCGCTATGTAGAAAGTAGAGCGTGCTGTGTCAGATCCAATATAGAACTACAACTCGACATGCTCTGGAAATCATCAACTCAGTACAGACATTGAAATGAATGTCTTGCTTAAATCACGCAAAATGCCCAAGATCCAACTCTCCAAGTGTTACAAGAAGTAGCGATGAAAGGATGGTCTGAAAGCATCAAGGAAACTCCTTGAATCACAAAAGCATATTGGGAATATAGAGATTCATTGGCATGTATAAAGACAATAGAGGCAGACTCCTAAAGGAATTAAACATAGATCATAACACAGGATTAGGCCCTTCGCCCACCATGCCTGTGCCAACCATGATGCCAGTCTAAACTAATCCCATCTGCCTACACACGGTCCATATCTCTCTATTCCCTACCAGTTCACGTGTCTGTCTAAATGCCTCTTAAACATTGCTATCCTATCTGCTTCAACCACCTTCCCTGGCAGCGCATGCCAGGCAGCTTCCACCCTCTATGTAAAAAACATTTCTTTGCATTTCTCTTTAAACTTTTCCTCTCTTACCTAAACTTATACCTCCCAGTATTTGACATTCCCAACTGAGAAAAAGACTCGGACTATCCACCCTATACATACCTCACATAATTTTATAAACTTCTATCAGGTCGCCCCTTAGCCTCTGACAGTCCAGTGAAAACAATCCAAGTTTGTCTAATCTCTCGTTGTGGCTAATACACTCCAATCCAGGCAACCTGGTAAACCTAAATAAAAACCGAAAGAACTACGGATGCTGTAAATCAGGAACAAAAACAGAAGTTGCTGGAAAATCTCAGCAGGTCCGGCAGCATCTGTGAAGAAAAAATCAGAGTTAATGTTTCGGGTACGGTGACCAAAGGGATTTTGAACCTGGTAAACCTCTTTGCACCCTCTACAAAGCCTCCACATCCCTTCTATAATGTGGTGATCAGAACTGCACACAATGCTCCAAATATGGCCTTAACTGAAGTCTTAAACAGCTGCAAAATGACTTGCCAACTTTTTACTCAATGCTCCAACCAATGAAGGTAAACATGCCATATACCTTCTTTACCACTTTAACAACTTGTGTGGCCACTTTCAGGGAGGTATGGACTTGGCTTATAATCCTCTTCTAGGGACCTGCCACTTAATGTTTACTTTCCCCTTGCAACTGACCTTCCTAAATGTATCACCTCACACTTTTCCAGATCAAACTCCATTTGCCATTTCTCCACCCAACTTTCCAACCAATCTACATCCTGCTGTATCCTTTGATAACCTTCCTCACTTTCCACAACTCCACCAATTTTTGTGTCATTTGTAAACTTACTAATCAGACCAGCTACAGTTTCATCTAAATCATTTATTACAAACAGCAGGGGTCTCATAACTGATATTTGCGGAACACTGGTCATAGACCTCCAGTCAGAAAAACACCCCTCCGCAACTATCTTCTGTCTTTGATGCCAAATCCATTATATATCCAATTTGACAACTCACCATGGATTTCATGTGACTTAATCTTTTGGACTAGACTACCACGAGGGACCTTGCCAAATACATTGGTAAAGTCCATGTAGACAACATCCACTGCCCTCTCCTCAACAATTATCTTTGGCACTTCCTCAAAAATTTAATCAAATTTGTCCCTAATAAATCCATTCTTCTCCAAATGCGAGTAAATCCTGTCTCTAAGAATTTTCTCCAATAATTTCCCTACCACTAATATAAGGGTTCACCAGCCTATAATTTCCTGGATTATTCCTGTTGCCCTTCTTAAACAAAGAAACATCATTGGCTACTCCCCAATGTTCTGGGACCTTGCCTGTGGCTAAAGAGGATACAAAGATCTCTGTCAAGGCCCTATTAATGTCCTTCCTTGCCTCCTTCAGTATTCTCGGAAAAGTCCCATCAGGCCCTGGGGACTGACTTACCTTAATATTTTTCAATACACCCAACACTTCCACCTTCTTAATATTGACATGCATCAGAACATCCAGATATCCCTCCCTAATATCATAGAAAAGGGCTAAATGTCCCGCTCCAAAATGGCAGGGAGTAGAGCTCTTGTGCCGTAGATCGTCTGCTCCGACCACTTCTCTTTTTTTCACCCCCTCCCCCCAACTTTTTTTAACTCACCTTGTCCTGAGTTTGGTTGGCATCAGCAGCAGCAAGAGCCCAGTGCACAGACCTGGGGGGGGTCCCTAGCCAGGCCCAGTGCACAGACCTCGGGGGGTCCCGAGCCAGGCCCAG
>NC_063359.1:42224277-42241567 GCF_021869965.1 Rhincodon typus | reverse complement strand
GGGGGTCCTAAGCCAGACACAGTGCACAGACCTCGGGGGGTCCTGAGCCAGGCCCAGTGCACAGACCTCGGGCAGTCCCAAGCCTGTCACAGTTCTGAGGAAGGGTCACTGGACCCAAAACGTTAACTCTGTTTTCTCCTTCACAGATGCTGCCAGACCTGCTGAGCTTTTCCAGCAACTTTGTTTTTGTCTAGTGCACAGACCTCAGGCATTCCCAGTGCAGAGGAAAATGGGCGCAGTGCAGACCTCAAGTGTACCCCTACTTAATTTTCTGGAGCAAACACAGGACCTGAAATTGGCAGCTGCCATTTCAGCAGAAGCAACGTAGGCCCGGCAACAAAAGACGGCACCTGAGGATCGGAGACTTTGTTGTTGGTTTGGGCCAGCGCTGGTGGCAGCGATGCGGTGGTGGAAGGGCGTCACGGCAACATGGATGAGGTGGGCCCAGTGGTGAGAGACATTTGTTGGTCCAGAGCAGGCAGCGGCGAGGCTATGGCGGAGGAGAATCAGCCCAGTAGTAAACATGGTATCTGAGGATTGGCAACTTCGATGTTGTTGGGTCCAGTGTAGATGGTGGTGAAGCAGTGGCAGAGGGAACGCAATGTTGAAGCCACTGATGGTGATAAGCTGGCTCAGGACAGATGAACTCTTTTCAAGCT
This sequence comes from Rhincodon typus, assembly GCF_021869965.1. NCBI lineage: Eukaryota > Metazoa > Chordata > Chondrichthyes > Orectolobiformes > Rhincodontidae > Rhincodon > Rhincodon typus. The sequence goes on along the minus strand of NC_063359.1, from coordinate 42,240,908 downwards.
GTATCTTTCTTTTTTTTCCTTATTCTTAAATTATTCAAAATGGTGCCATATCATGGTGACAAACAAAAGCTTTTAACTGTATTTGATTGTATTCTTACTCCAAAATACACGTTACATAAAATCAAAAATATCAAAATCTATCTTTCTCCTTGGTGAATGCCAATGTGAAATACTTGTTAAGGATTTCACACACTTTCTCTGGGTCCACACATAAATTCCTTCCTTTGTCCTTGCCAAAGACATTTCATGGCCGCTTCTAGCTCTCCTAGTTCCTTGTTTATTTTCTGCTTTCTTTGTACTCCTTGGTTGATTTCAATTTCCTAAACCTTACATGTATTTCTTACTTTTTTACTGAATTTTCAATGTTTCTTGTCAACCAAGGCCCCCAAATCTTGCCATCCTTCTTTCATCCTCAAATACTGGTCCTAAACTCTGATTATTTAACCTTTAAAAGACTCTCACATGTCCAATGTGGATTTACCCTCAAATAGCTGCCCCAATCTAATTTCTTCGGTTCCTGTTTAATACTGTTATAATTAGCCTTCCCCCAATTTAGCATTTTCACTGAAGGACCAGTCTTATCCTTATTCATGACTATTTTAAGACTGACAGAATTATGATCACTGTTCCCAAAATGCTTCCCCACTGAAACTTCCATCACCTGGTCGAGCTCATTTCCCAATATGAGATCTAATGCGGCCCCTTCCCTAGCTGGATTCTCTACATGTTTTTTTCAAGGAACCCCCCCCGGATGCACTTAACAAATTCTGTCCATCCAAGTCCCTGCCACTAAGGGAGTTCCAGTAAAAACTGGGGAAGTTAAAATAACCCACCACAACAACCCCGTTCTTTTTAACACCTTTCCATGATCTGCTTACATATCTGTTCCACTATCCTTCGCTGGCTATTAAGAGGCCTATTGTGTAATCCCATCATAGAGATTTCAACTTTCTTATTCCTAGGTTCTACCCATATGGCCTCATTGGATGCACCTTCCAAGATGTCCTCTCCTAGTGCAGCTGTGACATTCTCCTTAATCAGTAAAGCAACCCCTCAACCCTTTTACATCCTTCTGTATCACAGCTGAGATGTCTAAACCCTGGAATATTGAGCTGCCAATCCTGCCTATCTCTCAATCAAGTTTCTGCAATAGCTACAAAGTTATAGCCCCTTAGACTTACCTGACTTAATCTCTACTTTCTCTTCAAATACTCCACATGGTGACCTACTGCTTTGGTTCCCACCCCCTGCCACACTCGCAGAAACCTTCCCAAGTGGCACCACCAGACCTCCCTGCAAGAATATTAGTGTCCCTTCAGTTTAGGTGCAACCTGTTTTTTGTACAGCTCCACCCGCTCTGGAAGAGATCCCAATGACCCAGACATCGGAAATCCTCCCTCTTCCACCAGTTCTTTAGCCACGCACTCAACTGTATTCTCTTCCTATTTGTGACCTCACTAGCACACGACACAGGAAATAATCCTGAGATTACAACCCCAGAGGTTCTGCATTTCAACTTGCTCTCTAAAACCCAAAAGTCCCTTTGCAGGAATTCATCTCTCTTGCTGCATATGTCTTTATTGAGTTTATGTGGAAAAATGTGAAGTAATGCATTTCGGAAGGTTGCCACACTACCAGAAGGATGCGGTGGCTTTGGAGAGGGCACAGAAGAGATTTACCAGGATGTTGCCTGGTATGGAGGGCATTAGCTATGAGGAGAGTTTGGAGAAACTTGGGTTGTTCTCAATGGAACAACGGAGGTTGAGGGGCGACCTGATAGAGGTCTACAAGATTATGAAGGGCATGGACAGACTGGACAGTCAGAAGCTTTTTTCCAGGGTGGAAGAGTCAATTACCAGGGGCCATGGGTTTAAAGTGCGAGGGGCAAGGTTTAAAGGTGATGTACAATGCAAGTTTTTTTTTACAGAGTGTGGTGCGTGCCTGGAACTTGCTGCCGGGGGAGGTAGTGGAAGCAGATACTATAGTGACTTTTAAAGGGCGTCTTGACAAGTACATAATAGGATGGGAATAGAGGGATACAGACTCCGGAAGAGTAGGGGGTTTTAGTTGTGATGGGCAGCATGTCAGTGCAGGCTTGGAGGGCCGAAGGGCCTGTTCCCGTACTGTAATTTTCTTTATTCTTTGTTCTTAATTCCAATATGGACCATGACTTTGAGCTTCATCCCACCTCCCCCCGCTAACTTGCAGAATATCATTTGCTCACTCAAAGACATCCTTGACCCTGGCACTATCCTGGACTCTCACTCACGGCCACAGAAACACCTGTCTGTGCCCCTGACTATAGAGTCTTCTATCACTACTGTTCTCCAATATTTCGACTCTCCCTGCTGCACAGCAGATATTAAATCACTGCAAGCCACCATGGAACTGAGTCAAGTTTGAAAAATCTAAGAGAAGTACTCTTCTGGCCACACATGAGCAATAAAATCAAGAACCACATGAATCAGTGCATTGCTTGCAATGAATATCAAGTCATGCAGGTTCGGAAGCTAGATCTGACACTGTGACTTCACAGACAGAGCATGGATGAAGCTGTGAATAGACCTCTTCACTCTCACAGCAGCTGATTATCTTGCCACTGTCGAGTACTATTCTGACTATATGAGAGGTAAACCAGCTGCCTAAATGACTCTGCGGAGATTGTAGAATGCCTGAATGCACACTTCAACTGTTGTAATATTCCTGACACTGTGATGAGTGACAATGTATTTCAGTTCACAAGGAAAGGATTCAACCACTTGATAAAGTGCAGGGAAATTCAAATAGAAAAGCATCGAAATCACAAAAAAACTGAGCAAACCCAGGAGAGCTGTATAGAAGGCAATCTTCGAGTGATAAAACACACCTACTGAAGATGTAGAGAATCATCAAGTACAAAGAATAATGTCATGCTGCACCCAAACTGCTGTTCAAATAGCAACGACATTACTGAAGTCAGAAGTATTTACAGGCATGGGTGACAAAATCAAGGTGAAACATTTCAGCAAGACTGTCAAATCATTGCCAGAATTGAGCATTGGAAGGTACAAATCTTCAACAAGAGTTGCTCTCAACAAGAGTCAGCCCAATGCTGTGAATGACCAGATACATTATTGCAACTGCAGGGACATATGCAAAGCTGGAGAACCTGTTCCTCAACTCCAAATGCCTGATTGATACCTGAAGATGTGAACTCATTACCTGCACAGACCACAAATAAACCACCAGGTCCCAGAGTTTCCCAGCAGCCCAACAATGGAATTGGAACACCAATAAATTACCGGGAGACAAGTGACACAAGATTGATACTCCCTGGAGAAGGAACATCACCCAGATGAACAAGGCAGAGCTATACCATTAAGGAGCCAGTATGATTTTGAGACTGTATGGCACAATATGTGCAGAGACTGATGGGAATAATGAACTGCTGATGCTTAAGAACAGCTGTGCTCATGGATGGTAACTGAGGGGACTCACAGTGTAGATGATAATGTATAGAATTTTTTTGTGTTTTTTTGTATGAGAACGGCGTCAGGATGGAAATGCAATCCCGTCCTAATGTGTCTCTTGGTTTGGCATTGTCATGGGCTGTCCACCATAAGGCACTCCCTGCAGGCAGCCACCCAGTTCAATTAAATACTAGCACAAACCAGACTGTTTTCCTGTCAGCTCGCAACTAAAACATGAACCTTGCCAGTGACACTCAAGTCTCTTGAACAAATAAAAATCTAATATTCTCGAAAATAGCTGTTGTACGGAAATTACAAAACATTTTCTTGAAATGTATAATTTCCTGGGCTTTGGTACTTCTCTGGTTCAAATGTTCACAGCTCACTGCACAAGAAAGTCGTATCTTAACTGAACATTCAACTTTTCACTTCTAAGTTTACTCTACTGTCCAGAAATCCAGAAGCCAATTTCACTCCATGAAGCATTACAGATCTAACATTGTTCATAGAGACTTCAAGTTCTGAGCTGTGATGAAGAGCTGCTTAAATTAATCTTTTATACTCCTCAAGTTTAAGCTGCACTGGGAGATTGTGAAATGTTGCTTATGACCTGTTGGCTGCACCTTTTGTCTGTACTTAAACACTTGCTTCATGGGCCCTAAAAATTACAAGCTGCAACACGTAAACCACTTCACAAACACTAAGCATGGAATTGCCAAAAGATCAAATACCTGATGCACTGGGCTCGACGACAGACATTGTTGGAACAACAACGTTTTTTCCTCACACAAGTCCTTGCAGGCAGAGCCAGAAATGATCCCTTTCTTATAACGATCACACTGGGGGGATAAAATTAAACTCTGCAAATTACAGTATGTTAAATAACTGTTCCCCAGATCAACAAAAGGAAGATTCCAGATTCGTAACATGTCCAGATCCTTCATACTTACAATTATCATCTGACAGATGTGACCTCGGCACAATTCTGAGTAGGACGAGTAGTGCACATACAGTCCCCAGCTGCCCAGCAGGATTCCCAACCACAGCAAGAATAGGTACTTCACTTTAACACCAGGGAGACGCTTCTATCAAAAACACACAAAAGTTTTAGTTGTAAATACCAAACATAAAAACTGTACATCTTTCCATCAGCAATTAAAGTAATGATGGCAAGTGACATTCATTCCATCTTGGCCCAAGGCAATTTCTCCTGTAAACTTCCCCTTTCCACCTCATGAATGACATAGCTGAGCTGTTGGAGTCTTTCTCAGAGAATCGTACAGTAAGTAAGGCACAGCTGGTCCCACTGTGGAGATTTTGCAGCTTCAGAAACTCTGGCACCACTTTTCAAGGTCAGTTGAAGACCAATGCAGATTGCTCACTGTCTCAGACTGCAGGACTTAACCCTGAAACTGTATCAGAAGCTTCTGGAATTAGTAGTACATTGGGAGTGGACAGGGAGGAGTTGTTTCTCCTGCTGATTGTCACAGGAGGCCATTTCAACAGAGCCAGCTGGTCTGAATTCACATTGCAGCATGGGTCAGTGCCGTATCCTGAATGGAACATTCAGTAGTGCAGAAAGAAGTTCAGTGATTTTCTGTGCTCCACAAAGATAAGTGCCACCATTTTCTCTCTGCTAACTGTCACTCGCAGGGTGAGTACTCATTCTTACTCTGCCACTGCACACACATTGCTCCAAGGCTCATGGAGTACAGTTCTCAGTATTGCGTGCATCATGTTGACTCATCAGCCCTCACCCACCTCTAATCTTTCCAGCCTTTTATGCTTCCAACTCACTGCCTCTCTTCATGCATCACTGTGGTCTTGCAGCTAAAATCAAATATAGACAGTGCTGGAGAAATTCAGCAGGTCTGGCAGATTCTGTGGAGAAAGAAACAGAGTGAACATTCTGAGTCCATTATGACGCTTCTTCAGAATTCAGTCATACTGGATTTGAAAGTTAAATCTGTTTCTCTCTCCATAGATGCTACCAGACATTCTGAGTTTTTCTCCAACACTGTTTTTATTTTGGTATTCACAGTATTTTGCTTTTATTATGCTCTTGCAACTACTTGCTTCATTATCAATCCCTTTGTCTGTCTTATTGCAGGAAAATCTGCCCCCCACCACCTGGACTGACTCCACAATAGCCCAACTGACCTACCTGTAATTCCCAGCCTGTTTGGGCTTGACCTGCAGGACTGACCATCACCCAATCCCAGCACTTGCAAATCTCCAGATTCACTTAGGACCAAGTGCTTTTCTGAGTGTGTGTAATGAGATGAGCCCTTTGACTGATGTGGTGATACCCCATGACTAACTATAGTCTCCCTTCACCCTATTGAGGTCTCTTTCCCTTTGACTTTCACATAACACCATTTGTCAAAGCACATTCAGTCTGTTTGCTGCACAAACAGCTGGCCAACGCTGCAGCTTTTACATTGATGTAGCACGATGCTACATATCAACTGCTTCACCCCCATCTGACTGATAGATGACTGTTTAGTTCTCCCCACTATCACAAACTGCCAGCTCACTCTCTACGTTAAATGAAAGTTAAACAGCAGCCTGAAATTGAGTACCAAAGCCCTTCCACATTAAGAAAGGAATGTGAATGAAGCAGAAACTAGCAGCCTACAAATAAGCAGTCAAGTGAGTGAACGTAAGTCATCAATTCATGAGACATGACCTGCATGAGTGCCAAAGTCTGTTGTATAGATGCATGAAATGCATTTGTGCGCTCAGTGGTTAGCACTGCTGCCTCACAGCACCAGGGACCCGGGTTCAATTCCACCCTCAGGCGACTGTCTGTGTGGAGTTTGCACATTCTCCCTGTGTCTGCGTGGGTTTCCTCCGGGTGCTCCGGTTTCCTCCCACAGTCCAAAAGATGTGGAGATTAGGTGGATTGGCCATGCTAAATTGCCAATAGTGTTCAGGGATGATTAGGTTAGGTGGGTTAGACATGGGAAATGCAGGGTAGGGGAATGGGTCTGGGTGGGATCTTCAGAGTAGCGATGTGGACTCGTTGGGCTGAGTGGCCTGTTTCCACACTGTAGGGATCCTATGACTCTAGAAACATACAAATTGTACATAACCTTGAACTCCAAAGTGTTGAAGGTCTGAAGTGGTCTCTGAGCTGATCCAAGGGCAAACAGGACGATGTGGTGAGGCAGGTAGTTTGTTGACACTGACCTGTTGATGAAGGATCGATGAGGGTGGTAGTCATGGAGCATGCTGCAATGTTGTTCTGAAGAAGCAGTTGCATGATGGCCAGGACATGCATTCAGCAAGTTGCAGCTGCCAAGTACCCACTTTGTTTCACCTGCCGGGGATTTCCATCGTCTAATTTCTTGGCAGAAGAAAGAAAAATTGGATTTGCAATGCGAGTAAGCTGAGTTGGGGCTTTAATGAGATGAAATGTATGGAAATAAGGTAGTCACCACTCAAGGTAAGATTCTGAAGTTGGAGTTCAAGGCTTGAGGGAAAAATTGAAAAAAACCTTTCTCTACATCAAGAATCTGTTACTTTCAACATCACCTAATTTTGTCACAATCCTCACCATTACTCTAGTTAATACTGTACCATACTCTCGCCAATATCTCTCGTGACTTTCACCAATAGTCTAGACAATGCTGTCACCAATACTACCACTATTATTCTTGCCATTACTCCTACCAATTATCTCACCAGTACTCTCATTAATTCACCTGTATGAGGTTCACCATTATTCGAGCCAATATTGTCACTAACATTGTTGCTATTACTCTTGCCAATTCACTTACCAATACTCTCACCAATAGTGTCACCAATGCTTTCACCAATAATCTAGCCATGACTCTCAACAATACTCTCACCTTTACTCTTGCCATCACCCTCATCATTAGTCTCACCAATACTTTCACCAATGCTCTCACAAATACTCTCACTGATAACTTCAACAATACTCTCCCCCTGACTCTCATCATTAATCTTGCCAAATCTCTCGCCATTACTCTCCCCAATATTATCACTGATAATTTTGGCAATACTGTCATCGTTACTTTTGCCAATACCCTCACCAAGAGTTTCATCCCACTACCCTTGCCAAAACTCTCACTATTAGTATTGCTAATACACTCGCCATTACTCTCACCTTGAGTCTCACCAAGACTATTGCCGATACTCTTGCTAATACTCTCATGATTACTCTTGCCATTACACTCGCCAACACTTTTGCAAATATTCTCATCAATAATCTCACCAATACTCTTGCCAATATTCTCACCAGTACTGTGTCAATACTCTCAACAATACTGTCATCAATACTGTTGCCATTACACTCACCAATGCTCTAGACATTACTCCATCAATACTCTCACCATTATTCTTGTTATTTCCCTAGTCACACCAAAGAGGAGATAATGTCAGTGTTTCCACTGCCGAGGGCTACATTAGTCTTGGAGCAGTGAGTTGAACAAGTGGAGCCACCAACCACAGAGGCAAGGAACAATATCAATGTTGCCGACTTCAAGATGGTAATGGGCAAAGAAAGGAGAAACGATTGCTGCAGGGTTCAGAGGAGAACTGGGGAAGAGGTCTGTCACCCAGTGAATAGAATTTACAGACCTCCAGTGGGCACTGTGGCTGGGTTTAGAATTTCTGACCAAAACCTTGATTGTATTGGAAGGTGTTACAGATCATTTAAAAATAACAGATTCAGAGAAATGCAAACCCCTGTCATGGCCAAGGAGATGGAGCAGAAAGAACTGTAAAATGGAGGACGGCAGACAGTTAAAAGGCAGAAAAAATTCTCTGGCAACAAGAGGAGGTAAAATGAGTGAAATCAAATAAGTTGGATTACACTCGTGACATTTTGCCTGATGTTGAACTGGAGCCTGGCTCATTCATTCTTTTCTGAACATTGTCATGACCCATTTGGGAAAACGCATTGATCTCCAGTACTACTGGTGTTACCTCAAAAGTCAGTGATTTAATCAGTGTATGAAAAATCCCCTGTCTGATAGAATCAAGTTAACAGAAAACACTGACCAGTACTGACCAACACTGAGGGCATCAGAGGAGCAGGAAGGCTGACGTTTCGAGCCTAGACCCTTCTTCAGAAATGGGGGAGCGGAAGGGGGTTCTGAAATAAATAGGGAGAGAGGGGGAGGCGGATAGAAGATGGATAGAGGAGAAGATAGGTGGAGAGGAGACAGACAGGTCAAAGAGGCAGGGATGGAGCCAGTAAAGGTGAGTGTAGGTGGGGAAGTAGGGAGGAGATAGGTCAGTCCAGGGAGGACAGACAGGTCAAGGGGGTGGGATGAGGTTAGTAGGTAGGAGATGGGGTGGGGCTTGAGGTGGGAGGAGGGGATAGGTGGGAGGAAGGACAGGTTAGAGAGGCGGGGACAAGCTGGGCTGGTTTTGGGATGCGGTAGGGGGAGGGGAGATTTTGAAGCTTGTGAAGTCCACATTGATACCATTGGGCTGCAGGATTCCCAAGCGAAACATGAGGTGCTGTTCCTGCAACCTTTGGGTGGCATCGTTGTGGCACTGCAGGAGGACATGTCGTCTGAAGAATGGGAGGGGGTGTTGAAATGGTTCGCGACTGGGAGGTGCAGTTGTTTAGTGCGAACCGAGCGTAGGTGTTCTGCAAAGCGGTCCCCAAGCCTCCGCTTGGTTTCCCCGATGTAGAGGAGGCCACAACGGGAACAGCGGATGCAGTATACCACGTGAGCAGATGTGCAGGTGAACATCTGCTTGATGTGGAAAGTCTTCTTGGGGCCTGCGATGGGGGTGAGGGGGGAGGTGTGGGGGCAGGTGTAGCACTTCCTGCAGTTGCAGGGAAAAGTGCCGGGTGTGGTGGGGCTGGAGGGGAGTGTGGAGCGGACAAGGGAGTCACAGAGAGAGTGGTCCCTCCGGAAAGCAGATAAGGGTGGGGAGGGAAAAATGTCTTTGGTGGTGGGGTCGGATTGCCGATGGCGCAAGTGTCGGAAGATGATGTGTTGGATCCGGAGGTTGGTGGGATGGTACGTGAGGACGACGGGTATTCTAATTTGATTGTTATTGCGGGGAGGGGGTGTGAGGGATGAGTTGCGGGAAATGCGGGAAACACGGTCAAGGGCGTTCTCCACCACTGAAGGGGGGAAGTTGCGATCCATGAAAAATGAGGACATCTGAGATGTACGGGAGTGGAATGCCTCATCCTGGGAGCAGATGCAGCAGAGGTGAAGGAATTGGGAATAGGGGATGGCATTTTTGCAGGAAGGTGGGTGGGAGGAGGTGTATTCTAGGTAGCTGTGGGAGTCGGTGGGCTTGAAATGGATATCGGTTTCTAGGTAGTTGCCAGAGATGGAAATAGAGAGGTCCAGGAAGGAGAGCGAGGTATCAGAGATGGTCCAGGTGAACTTAAGGTTGGGGCGGAAGGTGTTGGTGAAGTTGATGAACTGTTCGAGCTCCTCTCATTCCTCAGACGACATGTCCATCCTGGGCCTCCTGCAGTGCCACAATGATGCCACCCAAAGGTTGCAGGAACAGCACCTCATATTCCGCTTGGGTATCAATGTGGACTTCACAAGCTTCAAAATCTTCCCTCCCCCTACCGCATCCCAAAACCAGCCCAGCTCGTCCCCGCCTCCCTAACCTGTCCTTCCTCCCACCTATCCCCTCCTCCCATCTCAAGCTGCACCCCCATCTCCTACCTACTAACCTCATCCCGCCCCCTTGACCTGTCTGTCCTCCCTGGACTGACCTATCTCCTCCCTAACTCTCCACCTACACTCACCTTTACTGGCTCCATCCCTGCCTCTTTGACCTGTCTGTCTCCTCTCCACCTATATTCTCCTCTATCCATCTTCTATCCGCCTCCCCCCTCTCCCTATTTATTTTAGAATCCCCTTCCCCTCCCCCATTTCTGAAGAAAGGTCTCGGCCTGAAACGTCAGCTTTCCTGCTCCTCTGATGCTGCTTGGCCTGCTGTGTTCATCCAGCTCTACACTTTGTTATCTCAGATTCTCCAGCATCTGCAGTTCCTACTATCTCTGACCAACACTGGCACTGGCCTGTACTTAACAAGAACTACTGTTTATTACAAATAAGTAAATTCTAGTCACAAGTAAACAGCCATCAGTTATCAATAAATGGCTCTGCTAGTTAAAACTCTAATCCCATGTTAAAACACCTCCAGAGACAGAGACACAGATATAGGCAAACAAAGAAAAAACCTTGGTTTTATTGGTAGAGGGAAAAAAATACAGGGAAACAGTTCAAAAGTTACTGTCTACAGGGTTTGCTGAGATGATCCTTTTGGTTTGTCAGAATTTTCTGTTCTTCAACCTCTTTTTATAGAATCATAAAATCATACAGTACAGGGAGGCCCTTCAGCCCATTGATTCTGTACCATCAAAGCTAGGCTAAATCTACTTTATTTCCATTTTCCAGCAGTAGGCCCATAGCCTTGAATGTTATGACATTTCAAGTACTCAGCCAAATAGTTTTTAAAGGTTGTGAGCTTTCCTGCCTCAACCATCCTCCAGGCAATGCATCCCAGATTCCCATCACCCTTTGGATGAAAACACCTTTCCTCAGATACCCTCTAAACCTCTTACCTTTCACCTCAACAGTGTGCCCTCAAGTTATTGACCCTTCAACTAGGGGACCCTAGTTATCCTGGATCTCATGTGCTTTTAACTTCTTTATCAGTCTCCCATGTGGGACTTGTCAAAGGCTTTGCTGAAATCCATATCAAACACATCAACTGCACAACCCTCATCTACACTCTTGGTCATCTCCCCTAAAAATTCTATCAAATTTGTTAAGCGTGACCTCCCTCTGACAAAGCAATGCTGACTATCCCCAATTAAACCTTGCCTCTTTAAATGGAGACTAATTGTCTCCTTGAGAATTTTCTCCAATTGTTTCCCTACTCTTGACATGAGATTCACTGGTCTGTAATTGCCTGGTTTATCTCTACCAACTTTCTTGAAAAATGGAACAACATGAGGCTGTCCTCAATCCTTTGGCACCTCCCCTGCGACCAGAAAGGAATTAAAAATTTGGGTCAGGGATCAGTGACTTTCTGCCTCATCTCCAATAGCAGCCTGCAATACAACTCATCCTGACCTGGGGATTTGTCCTCTTGTAAGCCTGCCAAAACCTTCAAAAACTCCCTATGTCAACCTCATAGTCCGTCTTCCTGAATTCTGTACTTATATTCTTCTTCTCCTGATTAAAGACAGATTGCGAAGTATTCATTCAACACTACCAGTATACTCAGGCTCCACACACAAATTTCCCCTTGGTTCCTAATAGGCCCCATTCTTTCTTGGTTATTCTCTTCTCCTTGAAATACGAGGATAGAAATCTTGCGATTCTCCCTGACCTTGTCTGCCAGTGCTTTTTCATGCCCCTTCCATGCTCTCATAATTGTTTTTTTACACCCCCACCCCCGCACTTTCTATCATTGATTTGCTCCTTTTGTACCTGTTAAATGTCTCTCTTTTCCTTTTTATCTGGTCTTAAATATTTCGATAAAATCCAGAGTTCTCTGATTTGGTTCTTACATTACATCCTAAAGGGAACATGTTGAGTCTGTACTCTTGCCATTTTCTTTCTGAATGCCCCCAGCCCCACTGTTCTGCTGTAGATTCAGTCAGAAGTCATTGTCTGAGTCTTCTTTAGACAGATCCTGCTTCATTTTAATAAAACCTGCCTCCCATAAATCCAAAACAGTTTTTGCAGCCCTTTTCCTCATTTTCCATAACAAACTTAAAATGTATGATGCCACGGTCACTATCACTAAAATGCTTCCCCACTGCTACCTCAAACATCTGTCCAGCTTCATCCCCACAATTTGTTCCAGCACTGCACTGGTCCTTGTTGGACCATCTATATGTTGATATAAAAAGCTCTCCTCTATGCATTTCAAGAAATCTGCCCTCTCTAAACTATAATTGTCCTAATTAGTTGAATTCAGTTTCCTCCAGTGGTCGCCAGCATTACAGATGCCAGTTTTCAGCCAATTCAATTCACTCCATGTGATGTCAAGAAACCAAGGAGAGATGATGGCCTAATGGTATTATCACTCGACTATTAATGCAGAGACCCAGATAATGTTCTGGGACACAGGTTTGAACCTCACCATGGAAGATGGTGGAAATTGAATCCAATAAAAAAAGTCTGGAATTAAGAGTTTAATAGTGACCATGAATCCATTGTCAATTGTCGGAAAAACCCATCTGGTTTACTAATGAGCTTTGGGGAAGGAAATCTGTCATCTTTACCTAGTCCACCCTAAATATGACACCAGACCCACAGCAATGTGGTTGACTCTTAACTACCCTCTGGGGCAATTAGAGATGGGCAATAAATGCTGGCCTGGCCAGTGATGCCCACATCCCATGAATGAATAAAAAATGTTTGAAACCGTAGATGCTGCAAAGGCCCTGACAACATTCTGGCAATAATACTCCAGAACTCGCTGCTCCCCTAGCCAAGTTCTTCCAGTACAGTTACAGCACTAGCATCTACTCAACAATGTGGAAAATTGCCCAGGTATGTCCTGTACATAAAAAACAGCACAAACCCAACCAAGCCACTTACCACCCCATCAGTCGATCCTACTCTCAATCATCAGTAAAGTGATGGAAGGTGTCACCAACAGTACTATGAAGCAGCACTTGCTCAGTAATAATCTGCTCAGTGATGCCCAGTTTGGGTTCCACCAGGGCCGCTCAGCTCCTGACCTCATTACAGCCTTGGTTCAAACATGGACAAGACAGCTGAATTCCAGAGGTGAGGTGAGAGTGATAGCTCTTGATATCAAGGCTGCATTCAACCGAGTGTGGCATCAAGGAGCCCTGGCAAAGCTGGAATCAATGGATATCAGGGGGCAAATGCTCCAGTGATTGGAGTCATACCTGACATATAGGAAGATGGTTGTGGTTGTGGGAGGTCAGTCATCTCAGCTCCAGGATATCTCTGCAGGAGTTCCTCAGGGTAGTGTCCTAGGCCCAACCATCTTCAGCTGCTTCATCTATGACCTTTCCTCCATCATAAGGTCAGAAATGGGGCTGTTCGCCGATGTTAGCACAATGTTCAGCACCATTCGTGACTCTTCAGATACTGAAGCTGTCCATGTTCACATGCAACAAGATCTGGACAATATCCAGGCTTGGGCTGACAAGTGACATTCGCGCCACACAAATGCCAGGCTATGACCATCACCAATAAGAGACAACCTAACCGCTGCCCCTTGACATTCAATGGTGTTACCATCACTGAATTCCCCCACTATCAACATCCTGGGGTTACCATTGACCAGAAACTCACTGGACTCACCACATAAACACAGTGACTACAATAGCAGGTCAGAAACTGGGAATACTGAGGCTAGTAACTCACCTCCTGACTCCCCAAAGCCTGTCCACCATCTACAAGGCACAAGTCAGGAGTGTGATGGAATACTCCCCACTTGCCTGGATGGGTGAGGCTCCGACAACACTCAAGAAGCTTGACACCATCCAGGACAAAGCAGCCCGCTTGACTGGCACAATATCCACAAGCATTCACTTCCTACACCACAGATGCTCAGTAGCAGCAGTGTGTACTATCTACAAGATGCACTGCATAAATACACCAAAGATCCTCAGACAGCACCTTCCAAACCCACAACCACTTCCATCTTAGAAGGACATGGGCAGCACATATATGGAAATACCACCCGCTGCAAGTTCCCCTTCCTGAAATGGAAATATATTGCCATCCCTTCACTCTCACTGGATCAAAATCCTGGACTTCCCTCCCTAATGGCATTGTGGGTCAACCTATAGCACAGGGACTGCAGCGGTTCAAGAAGGCAGCTCACCACCACCTTCTCAATGGCAACAAAAGATAGGCAGTAAATGCTGGCCCAGCCAGCAATGCCCACTTCCCACAAATGAAAAAAAATAACAAATATAATAACCCTATCACTGCTTTCAGACACCTCAGTGAAATGTTTAAAAATTTGCTCCTCAATGACCTGCTGACTGTTTGGGGGCCTATAATAGACTCCGTTCAGTGTGACTACTCCCTTTTTATTTCCAAATTCTACACATAGAAACAAAGAAACTAGGAGCAGGAGCAGGCCATTTGGCCCTTCAAGTCTGCTGCACCATTCATGATGAACATGGCTGATCATTCAACTGAATAGCCTATTCTTGCTTTGCCCCCATATCTTTCATCCCTTTAGCCCCAAGTGCTATATCCAATTCCTTCTTGAAATCATACAACTGTTTGGCCTTGACTACTTTCTGTGGCAGTGAATTCTACAGGCTCATCACTGTCTGAGTCAACACATTTCTCCTCATCTCAGTCCTAAAGGGTTCATCCAATATCCTTAGACTGTAACCCCTGCTACAGGACTCCACTGCCATTGGGAACATCCTTTGTGCATCTACCCTGTTCCCTGTTAGAATTTTATAGGTTTCCATGAGTACCCTAACTGATTCAACCTCTCCTCATACGTCAGTCCTGCCATCCTGAGTCTGGTAAACCTTTGCTGCGCTCTCAGTTAAAGAGATCAGTACTGCACACAACATTTCAGGTGTAGTCTCACCAAAGCCTGTAAAACTTGAGCAAGACATCACTGCCCCTGTACTCAAATCTTCTCACTATGAAGGCCAACAAACCATTTGCCTTCTTGACCATTTGCCTCATGCTTGGTTTCAGTGACTGCTATCTGTGGTCACCTGATCTCATTACACATTCCTCTCTCTCATTTTATAGCCATTCAGACAATAACCTGCCTTTCTGTTTTTGCTCTCAAAGTGGATAATCTCACATTTATCCACATTATACTGCATTAGCCACACATCTGCCCACTCACTCAGCTTGTCTAAAACACACTGAAGCATCTCTGCATCCTTCTCACAGGTTACCCTCCCACCCAGCTTTGTGTCCTCTGCAATCTTGGAGATAATACATTGAGTTCCCTCACGTAGATCATTAATAGAGATATTGTGAATAGTTGGGATCCAAGCACTGATCCTTGCAGATCCCACTAATCACAGCCTGCCACTCTGAAAATGCCCTGTTTATTCCTACTCTTTGTTTCTGTCTGACCAAAGGGTCTCTGTCCACTAACCCCGGCCCCCCCTCAGCAGGCCCAGTGCCACAGTCCTAGTTTACTGTGTGACCATGCTTAAGGCTGAAAGCCTTGATTACGATCCTGGTCGTGCCCAGAGCCCTGGCTGCGCAGCTCTCGGCTCGTTCTCTTTGAGCATCTGCAGTCGGTGCAGAGCCAGTGCCGGGGCTTGCAGCTGCCAGTGAGGCCGCACGGAGCCAGTGAGAGAAAGAAAGGGAGATCGCTGGCATCTAGCCCCGGCCCCAGAGCGCAGTCAATCTCTGCAAAGCGGGAGCCGGGAGGCCGCTAGTCCCGGCCTTTCCCCCCGGGGCCCCGGTACCTGCAAGCCCCTGGAGAATGGGCAGGAAAGCAGCAACCTCCGCGCTCGGGGTTTCATCCTCCGACAAACCGACTGCATCCCCCTGAACCGGAGCAGCCGCCACCGCCGATCCCTTTCAAATCCTGGATGCAGCTTCTCGCTATTGGGGCATCAGCAGCTCCGCGGCCAGCGCCGGTCCCGGTGTAACACCCGGTGTAACACCCGGTGTAACTCCTAGCACCGGTCCCGGTGTGACTCCCGGTGTAACTCCCAGCGCCGGTCCCGGTGTGACTCCCGGTGTAACTCCCAGCGCCGGTCCCGGTGTAACACCCGGTGAAACTCCCAGCGCCGGTCCCGGTGTAATTCCCAGTGTAACTCCCAGCGCCGGTCCCGGTGTAACTCCCAGTGCCGGGCCCGGTGTAAGTCCCGGTGTAACTCCCAGAGTAACTCCTAGCGCGGGTCCCGGTGTAACACCCGGTGTAACTCCCAGCGCCGGTCCCGGTGTAAGTCCCGGTGTAACTCCCAGAGTAACTCCTAGCGCCGGTCCCAGTGTAGCTCCTGGTGTAACTCCCGGCGCCGGTCCCGGTGTAACTCCCAGGCTAACTACCCGCGCCGGTCCCGGTGTAACTCTCGATATAACTCCCAGCACCAGTCCCAGTGTAACTCCCAGCGCTGGCCCTGATGTAACTCCCAGTGTAACTCCCAGCGCCGGTCCTAGTGTAAATCCCAGCGCTGGACCCAGTGTAACTCCCAGCGCCGGTCCCAGTGTAACTCCTGGTGTAACT
>NC_063359.1:42143737-42189277 GCF_021869965.1 Rhincodon typus | reverse complement strand
CAGCATCGGCAGTTCTTACTGTCTTGGAGTTAGTTATAACCTCACCCAAACGTGCCCTCCTCCACATTCCTGCCCCTTATACCTACAAGCTCTGCTTTGCCCATACGCATTCTTTTCTCTGTCCCTTGCTTCCCCCTACCCCTACTTGTGGGAAGTGGAATAGACAGTTAAAGGCTGGTTAATGTTTGATAACCCGTGTTGTGTAAGTTGTACCTGCTGTGTGAGTATTGCACAATCCCATTGATATTTTATCTTGTTTTACTGTGCTGACGTATTGTAAGTCCAGCTGTTTTCTGGACTGTTGCTGTCATGTTTTAAACGTGGCAGCTATGTTTGCTGACTTAAGAGCATATGTGCCAGGGTATGTATTGTACATACTCAGTTTTGGGGAGATCTGGATTGGGGGAGTTGGGGGTGAACAAGAAGTGGCAGCATGGAAGAAGGGAGACAGAAGGAGAGAGGACCTGCCCGTTGCTGGGCACACTTTGTTGCCCCTGCTTGCTGCTGTCTGTAACAAACCTGCACATACTTCCTTATGCACAAACCCTGCCATTGGAAACTAGGTGATTGCTGACTGTGAAGTCCAGCTCTTCTATAATTTTCTCTGCATTGAATGTAGCAAGGCTTTTTATCCAATTTTGTTGACTTGAAAAATGAAGATCAGAAACGGCACAAAGATCTAGTAAATCTAAAACAAAGTTACCTTGACCTGTTTTAGTGCGTGCTAGGGTTGATGTGAAGATATCCACTGACAGAGACATAGGGCTGCAGGTGCATAGTTCCTTGAAAGTGGAGTTGTAGGTGGACAGGATGGCGAAGGCAGCATTTGGCATCAGTCAGAACATTGAGTATAGGAGTTCGCACGTCATGTTGTGGCTGTACATTGGTGAGGCCACTTTTAGAATACTGCGTACAGTTCTGGTTGTGATCCTATAGGAAGGATGTTGCTAAACTTGAGATGGTCCTGAAAAGATTTACAATGTTACTGGGATGGGAGGGTTTGAGTTATAGGGAGAGGCTGAGTAGATTGGAACTTTTTTCCTGGAATGTCAGAGACTGAGGGGTGACCTTGTAGAGGTTTATAAAATCATGAGGGGCATGGATAGGGTGAATAGTCGCATTCTTTTTCCTAGGGTGGGGAAGACCAAAACTAGATGGTTTAGGTTTGAGATGAGAGGGGAAAAGTTTAAAATGTATGTGAGGGGCAACTTTTTCATGCAGACGATAGTGCAAGTATTGAGTGAGCTGCCAAAGGAAGTTGTGGTAGTGAGTACAATTACTCTTTCAAATGCCTTTTACAGTTGTATGAATAGGAAGGGTTTAGAGGGATATGGGCCAAATGATGGCAAATAGTGAGATTAGTGTAGAGCATGCTAATATGCTAGGGCATTTTAAAATAAAGAAAGAAGTGGTGTTTGATGACTTGAAGAGCATTAAGGTGGATAAGTCCCCACGGTTTAAAAGTATCTATCCCAGGTTATTGAGAGGAGATTGCTGGAGCCTTGACCAAGATCTTTGTATCCTTGCTAGCTTCTGGAGAGGTCCTGGAGGCCTGGCCAATAGCCAATGTTGTTCTCTGTTCAAGACGGGAAATAGGGATAATTGAGGAAACTATACACCGGTGAGTGTGTCATTTGTGGTTGGATAGCTACTGGAGAGAATCCTTAGGAATTGGATTTATGTGCATTTGGAAAGACATGGTCTAATTAGGGACAGTCAGCATGGCTTTGTGCAGGGAAGGTCATGTCTTTGTAGCTTGATTGAATTTTTTGAGGAGGTGACGAAGGTGATCGATAAGGGTAGAGCAGTGGATGGTATCTACATGGATTTTAGTAAGGCTTTCAACAATGTCCCTCATGGTAGTCTTATCCGGAAGATTATGACGCGTGGGATCCACGGTGACTTGGCCATTTGAATTCAAATTGGCTTGCCCATTGAGGATGGAGGGTAGTGGTGGAAGGATGTCCTTCTGGCTGAAAGTCCATTATTAATAGTGTTCTGCAGGGATTTGTACTGAGACCTCTGCTGTTTGTATATAAATGACTTGGATGAAAACGTAGACGGGTAGGTTAATACGTTTGCAGATGATACAAAGATTGGAGTTGTGGATAGCCTTGGAAGGTTGTCAAAGGATACTGCGGGACGTAGATCAGTTACAGATATGGGTAGAGAAATGGCAGACAGAGTTTAATCCAGGCAAGTGTGAGGTGCTGCACTTTGGGAGATCAAATGTTAAGGAAAAGTATCTGGTTAATGACAGGGCCCTGAAAAGCATTAATGTATAGAGGGATCTTGGGGTTCAGGTCGACGCAAGTAGATAGTAGTAAAGGAGGCAAATTGCATGCTTGCCTTTATAGGTCGGGGCATTGAGTACGAGAGTCAGGATGCAATGTTGCAGCTTTGTAAGACTTTGGTTACGCTGCACTTCGAGTATTTCATTCAGTTTTAGTTGCCACATTACAGGAAGGATGTAGATGCTTGGAGAGGGTGCGGGAGAGATTTACCAGGATGCTGCCTGGATTAGAGGGTATGAGCTATAAGGAGAGCCTGAACAGATGAGATAAGTGTGTGGAGCTGGAGAAACACAGCAGGCCAGGCAGCATCAGAGGAGCAGGAAAGCTGACGTTTCTGATCGGGACCCTTCATGCTGCTTCTCTGAGCTGCCTGGCCTGTTGTGTTCCTCCAGCTCCACACTGTGTTATCTCTGACTCCAGCATCGGCAGTTTATACTGTCCCTGAACAGATGAGGGTTGTTTTCTCTGGAGTGGCAAAGGCTGAGGGGAGACTTGATGGTTTATAAAGAGACCATAGGACTGACTGGATTGCTGTTAGAACAAGTAGGCACGGATTTGTGCTGTACTGTTCAATGATTCTGTCAGCATCACTTTTTGTTCTTGTCTGCACTAAACTCACCTCTCCAACACTGGATGACTTGTTCTCTTCCCTTGCTTTTGGCTGTTTATCTGTTACTGTGCTCTTGCATTTTGTACTGTGCTTGTACATCATTCCTCTGCTCTACTTTTAACACTTCAAACTTTACTCTGTCTCGATGACCGTTTCCATCCACTTAGCCCTGTTGTTTTGCTGTGAAGTGATGTTTTAAGAGGTTTTTCCTGCATATAGACAAGTACTGTAGAGAAACAAATCATGCGAGCACATTACTTTGTTTCAGAGATAGTAGGAACTGCAGATGTTGGAGAATCTGAGATAACAAGGTGTAGAGCTGGATGAACACAGCAGGCCAAGCAGCATCAGAGGAGCAGGAAGGCTGACATTTTGGGCCTAGACCCTTCATTACATTAAACTGCATACAACTTCTGTGTTTGAAGTTAACTCAAACCTGTTTCCCATCATTAAAGGCTTTTAAAAGTGCTGTATATGTTGAATTTGTTATCAATACTAGCAGCTTTTGGACAATTGTGCCAGTCAGCTAAGTAAGGTCCTCTCTTCAAGAACATGGATCATAAGGAGTAGGCCATACAGCCCCTCAAGCCTGAAATTCCATTCTAGATTAGGGCCTCTCTCCACTGTATGTATTCCTATGAGCCTTGACTCCCATAGCTAAAGAACAGAAGGAATGTAATTCAAGAATATTAATTATTGGTCAAAACATTAGTTTTTTTCATAATTATCCTGAAATATTGCTGGTCACTTTTTGTTCCTTCATAGGATGAAGATGCCATTAACTAGGCCAGCATTTCTTGCTCTTAGGAAGGTGATGAGCTGCCTTGACCTTTTTTAGTGCACGATGAAGTGGAGTGAGAGCATTCATTGGGATCTCTTCTGCAACAGACAAGACCTGTTCAAAAAGGATGGGTTTTACCTGAACTGGAAAGGGGCCAATACCCTGGCAGGGAGATTTGCTAGTTCTGTTTCAGGAGCCTGTAAACTTTTAGCGGGGGTGGGGCCTTCCTAAGTAACAGTGAAAATGGAAAAAAATGAGGAAAATTGGAAAAGAGAAAGTTAATTAGAAAACACAAGACAATTCAGAATGAAGTAACTCCGAAGAATTAAACTGCATTTGTTTCAATGCAAGAAGCCTCACAGGTAAGGCTGATAAACTCCAGGCATGTATTGGAACGTGGGACTGTGATGTCGTAGCTATTACAGAAACTTGGCTGAGGGATGGACAGGCCTGTCAGCTGAGTGTTCTGGATTTTAGGTGTTATAGGAAGGATGGAAAGAGAGGAGTGGGAGTGGTGTTTTTGATTAAGGAAAGCATTACTTCTGTAATTAGAGAAGATATTTCTGAGGGATCATTTAGTGAAAATGGATAGGTTGAAATTAGGAATAAGAAAGGGATGATGGGGTTGTGCTGTAGGCTGTCCAGTAGTCAGGGAAATTGAGAAGCGGATATGTGTAAGAATAAGAGGGTCATAATATTAAGGAATCTTAATTTTCCAAACATTGACTGGGACCTCCATAGTGTTAAAGGCTTGGATGGTGAAGAATTTGTGTTCAAGAAAATTTTCTTTCAATATGTAAATCTTCCTACTAGAGAAGAAGCAAAACTTGACCTTCACTTTGGTAATATGGCCGGACAAGTGAATGAAGTGTTAGTAGGGGGACACTTTGGGACCAGTGATTGTAATACTATTAGTTTCAAAATAGTGATGGAAAAGGATAAATCTTCCATAAAAGTTAAAGTTCTTAATTGGAATAAGTCAAATTTTAAAAAGTTGATTGGAATGGATTGTTTGCAGGTAAAGGGATGACTGACTATTGGCAGGCTTTCAAAAGTGTGATGAGAATTGAGAGGCATTATGTTCCTGTTAGCGTGAGAGGTAAGGCTAGTAAAATAGGGCACAATGGATGAATAAAGATATTGAGGTTCTAGTCAAGAATAAGAAAAATCATAGACAAGTTGGGATCAACTGAACCTCTTGGAGTATAGAGATTGTAGGGGCATTCTTAAGAAGGAAATCAGGAAGGCAAAGAGAGGATATGAGAGCCTTGGCAGATAAGGTTAAGGAGAGAGTATGGTTCCTTTAAAGATCAACGAGGTCGTGTTTGTGTTGAATCTCGGGAGATGGGAGGGATATTAAATGAACGTTTCACGTCAGTTATTACTGTGGAGAAAGAAATACAGGCTACAGAACTTGGGGGACATCAATTAAGATGTTTTAAAAACAATTCACATTACAAAAAAGAAGTGCTGGAGGGCTTAGACAGCATAAGGATAAATAAATCTCCAGGACCTGATCAAGTGTATCCCTGGACATTGTGGGACGTTAGGCAAAAAAATTGTCGGACCCCTAGCAAAAATATTTGTATCATCTAAAATCAACTGAAGAAGTGCTGGAGGTCTGGTGGTTATGGACCGGACCAGACCAGACCAGACCCCTTCAAAATATTTTAAGAAGGTAGCCTAGACCCTAACCTTATTTTAAAGGTAGGTGTGAAGTGCAGTGTTCCAGATGTGATGCAACTGGTCAGTCTACTTGATGTTAATCAAAATGCAATTTATTTAAACACTATTATTAAAATACAGACTAATTTAGAATAACTATTGGAAAACTTATCCAAATAATAGATACAGTATCTATTATTAATTAACTGTTCCAATATAATAACATCCTATAAACACATGCCTTGGCAAAAAGGCAAATTCAGACACATTCTTACCTGCTGTACTCCAATCCAGGACTAAGAAACATCAAGAGAAAAGTCAGAGTGTGTAGAAGCCAAGAGACATTCACTGAAGCTTCCAATTCTTGAAGCCCAGGGCTTGTAGCAGCTGCAGTACCCAGTGCTTTTAGGTTAGTGATAGTGTGTAGTTAATTGGTGCCCTTCTGGCGAAAGTGGGTGCAGATGTTTCAGCCTTGTGATTTTACATGGATGTGCCTGCCTGCATACTGCTGCAGCTGCCTTTGGTTATTTAGTTGTTCACTGTCATTCACAACCAGGTCATGGCAGGTCTGTGGTTATTGGATCTGATATGTTAGTTCTGTGATCGCTTAGCTTTGTTTGTCACATGCCATTTCTGTTCTTTGGAATGCAAGTTGTAACCGTTGGATGTCCTTTGGGATGTGCCTTCAGTATATCTGTACTTGTCTCTCCAAATTCGGTTTCCGTTACTGTTAACCAGATTTCTTTGATTTTTGTTCTAGATTAGTTCGTAGTGTTTTGCAACACATCAAGAATTTGTATGGAATTAAACTTGAAGTGAAGGGATTGGAAAATCTGGATGTCAAGGGTCCCTATGTCATTATCTCCAATCACCAGAGCTCACTGGATCTGATGGGTAAGGATGGACATTGCCAATAATTAGCATTGTAGAGTAATACTGCTTAATGTCAAATGTATTTGGCAGTTGGATTTTTAGTAGTTTATGTAATTAAAGAATACTGCTTTCAACGGATCACAATGACCTTTTACTGCCATATAAATTCCCTCCAGCACTCTGTGCTGTCTTAGTTCATTGGCATTCAGCTGGAGATGGCACCACAGCTGAAATCACTTCTTTCCTCACTGGATAGAACTTATGAGCAAGAATCTACAGAACTGCAAAAAGTTTGTGCTTAGTGTTAACTCAGTCATAACATCGGTCTTTAAGTGGTTATTTAGTCAATGTTGCAACTATGTCGTGTTTGCAGCAGATTTTCTGTTCTGTGGCCTGCTGCCCCACCTGTGCATATAGCATTTTGTGTAGTTTTCCCCCAAATTCCAGTGCTCCATTCCAAGAATCTTGTCTGCTGTTTCCAGTTCAGAAGTCACTGCAGTACATAGGCCTCAGAGGCCTACACAGCTGGGAACAAAATTAAAGGGAATGCTGCTTGCTGTACCTGCATACTAAGCTTTGTGATTCATGTACTAGGTAACTTGTATCTGTCTGCATCTGAGCTCCGTGATGAATCACCATTTAAATACTATGCTGCTTTTTCATTCTTTCTGCTGAAGTGCACAATTTCACCTTTCTCCACAATATATTCCATTTGCCAGATTTTTGCCAATTCACTTTACGTACCAGTATACCCCTCATTATATTCCTTATGTCCACTGATTCCATTGGTACACCACTTGTTACAATTTACCAACTTGGAAAAGACTCATTTATACGTAATCTGTGTTTCATGTTAGCCAAACATCTTTTTGCACCATTATATTACCCTTTCTGTCATGGCATAATCCAAGTCCAGCAGGTCTACCATTCCCCTTTCATCCATAGCATGTGCTACCTCCTCAAAGAACTTTAACAGGTTAGTCAAACATGATTTCCCTTTCACATAACCATGTTGACTGTCTGAAGACCATGAGCAATTTGAAAGCCTTCAATAACTTTATGGCTTCCCTTATGTTTTCCCTATGATGATGTTTTCTTTTTTCTGTCAACTTTTGCTATCTTCCAATGTAAAGAGGCCTTCCCTGACTCTAGGAAGTTTTCAGCAATTAATACCAATGTATCAATTATCTCACTAGCCACTTATGTAAAGACCGAGATGAAATCCATCAGGACCCAGGCACTAAATAAAAACTGAAAGAAACTGTGGGTACTGTAAATCAGAAACAAAAACAGTAATTGCTGGAAAAGCTCAAAGTCTGGCAGCATTTGTGGAGAGAAATCAGTTAGCGTTTTGGGTCGAATGCTCCTTCCTCAGACTCTTGCACTGGTCATTCTGCAATTCTAACAATTTACTTGTACCACTTTACTGGTAATTGTGACTTTTCTAACTTCCTCTCACTCTTCCATTTCTAGATTTATTGGTGCTCCTGGGGTGTTACTTGTATCCTCTATAGCGAAGATTGATGTAAAATACTTGTTCAGTTCACCCGCTGTTTCCTTATTTTCTATTATTAATTCCCAGGCAGAGAGCTCACTTTGTGAACTCCTTTTTCTTTCAAAACATTTCTAGAAACGCCTATCTGTTTTTATATTTCAAACCTGTTTTTTTTCTCTCTTATAATCGAATTTTTCCTTGTGTTTAGTGTTTTTAAATTAATTAATTGGATGTGGGTTTTGCTGGCTGGACCAGCATTTATTGACCATTCCAAATTGTCCTGGGGAAGGTGGAGGTTACCTTCTGCCTTGAACCACTGCAGTCCATGTTTTTTAGGTGCCCAATAATGCTGTTAGGGAGGAAGTATTAGGATTTTGACTCAGCATTTCTTAAGGGACTGTAATATATTTCCAAGTCAAGATGATTAGTTTGAGGAGAACTTGTAAATGGTGGTGTTCCCACGAATCTGCTGCCCTTGTCCTTCTAGCTGGAAGTGGTTATAATTGGAAAGTGGTGCCGAAGGTGGAGCCTGAGGGAGTGGATGCTTGTGAATGTGGTGCAAATCAGGTTGCTTTGTCCCGGATGGTGTCAAACTTGAGTGTTATTGGAGTTGCACTCATTCAAGCAATTGGGAAGTATTCCATCACACTCCTGACTTTTGTTGTCATTGGTGGACAGACTCTGGCGAAACAGGAGATGAGTTACCCGCTGCAGAATTCCTGGCCTCTGGCCTGTTCTTGTAGCCACGGTGTTTATATGGCTAATTCAGTTCAGTTTCTAGTCAGCGATAGCCCCCAGGATGTTGATAACTTTTCTCATTCACCGATGAGATGTAAACATCACCAACTAAACCAACATATATTGCCCAGAGGGCAGTTAAGAGTCCGAAACAGTGCTCTAGGTCCGGAGTCACATGTAGACCATAGTCATAGAGTAATACAGCATGGAAAAAGGCCCTTCAGCCCAAACTAGTCCACTCCTAGGAACTTGATGCTCTCTGGCATCTACATCTCAGCTCCATTGGTGTAGATAGGGATGTGTCCTCCTCATTGCTTCCTGAATTTGATAATCAGTTCTTTAGTTTTGCCAACATTGAGGGAGAGAGAGTTTGCTTGGTGACATGGTGCAAAGATAACAATCTCTTTCCTGTATTCTGTCTCAGGAGATAGGGGAGATACTAAACTAGTAATTTGCATCAGTGTTTACTGCGGAGTTGGATATGGAAGATATGTGGGGAAAAGCTTTGTTTTGCGTGCAGTAGAGACAGATCATACCATACGAAGACACAAAGATTATAGGGTGATTGAACAGAGTGAGGAGTACAAAGTTACGGCAACAAAGTTGTACAAAAAGCAAGATTAACATTAGATTTTAATGTTCTTTGCTAAAAGATTAAATTAGAAAATATTGAAAATGTCCACGTTACTGAGGAGGGAGTGCTGTATGGCTTAACGCACAAATGGATAACTCCCCAGGACCTGACTAGGTGTACCCTAGAACTCTGTAGGAAGCTCGGGAAGTGATTGCTGGGCCCATTGCTGAAATATTTGTATGACCAATAGCCTTGGGCGAGATGCTGGAAGACTAGAGGTTAGCTAACATGGTGCTATGATTTAAGAAAGGTGGTAAGGAAAAGCCAGGGAAGTATAGACTGGTCAACCTAACATTTTGGTGGGCAAGTTGTTGGAGGGAATCCTGAGGGACAGGATTTACATGTATTTGGAAAGGCAAAGACTGATTAAGGGATAGTCAACATGGCTTTGAGTGGGAAATCATGTCTCACTAACTTGACTGAGCCTTTTCGAGAAGTAACGAAGAGGATTGATGAAGGCAGAGCGGTGATGTGATGTACATGGACTTCAGTAAGGCAGTCAACAAGGTTCCTCATGGTAAACTGGTTAGCAAAGTTAGATCACATGGAATGGATGGAGAACTAGCTATTTGCTTACAGAACTGGCTCAAAGATAGAAGACAGAGGGTGGTGGTGGAGGGTTGCTTTTCAGACTGGAGGCCTGCGACCAGCGGTGTGCCACAAGGATTGGTGCTGGGTCCACTGCTTTTTATCATTATGTAAATGATCTGGATGTGAACATAGGAAATTTGGTTAGTAAGTTTGCAGCTGACACCAAATTGGAGGTATAGTGGACAGCGAAGATGGTTACCTTAGAGTACAATGGGATCTTGATCAGACAGGCCAATGGGCCAAGGAATGGCAGATTGAGTTTGATTTAGATAAATGTGAAGTGCTGCATTTTGGAAAGGCAAATCAGGGCAGGATGTTACCATTAAGTGTATAAGTCCTGGGAAGAGTTGCTGAACAAAGAGACCTTGGAGTGCAGGTTCATAGTTCCTTGAAAATGGAGTCGTAGGTAGACAGGATAGTGAAGATGGTATTTGGTACGCTTACCTTTATTGGTCAGTGCATTGAGTATAGGAGTTGGGAGGCCATGTTGCGGCTGTACATGATATTGGTTCGGCTACTTTTGGAATATTGTGTGCAATTCTGGTCTCCCTCCTATAGGAAGGATGTTGTGAAACTAGGAGTTCAGAAAAGATTTACAAGGATGTTGCCAGGGTTGGAGGGGCTGAATAGGCTGGGGCTGTTTTCCCTGGAACATCGGAGGCTGAGGGGTGACCTTGTAGAGGTTTACAAAATCATGAGGGACATGGCTAGGGTAAATAGGCAAGGTCTTTTCCCTGGGATGGAGGAGTCCAAAACTAGGGGCTATAAGAGTCCATACAGTGTGGACACAGGCCATTTGGCTCAGCAAATCCACACCGACCTGCCGATGAGTGTCCCACACAGACCCATCCCCCTACCTGATATTTTCCATGGCTAATACTCCTAACCTACATATCCTTGGGTGGTATGGGACAATTTAGCATTGCCAGTGCACCTACCTTGCACATCTTTGGACTGTGGGAGGAAACCAGAGGATACCGACGCAGGCACAGGGAGAATGTGCAAAGTCCACACAGACAATCATCCAAGTGGAGAATTGAAGCTGCTTTGCTGGTGCTGAGAGACAGCAGTGCTAACTGCTGAGCCACTCTGCTGTCCAGGTGAGACGGGAATTATTCCAAAGGAGCAACTTTCTCACACCGAGTGTGATGCGTATATGGAGTGAGCTGCCAGAGGAAACAGTGGAGGCTGGTATGATTGCAACATTGAAAACATCTGGACGGGTATATGAATAGGAAGGAGTTCAGAGGAATATGGGCCAAATGCTGGCAAATGGGACTAGATTTATCTAGGATGTCGGATTGGCATGGATAATCTAACCACAACCTCTTGACAGTCAATGGTGTTACCATCAGTGAATCCCCCACTGTCAACATCCTGGGGGTTATCGTTGACCAAAAACTCAACTGGACTCACCACATAAACACAGTGGCTACAAGAGTAGGTCAGAAGCTGGGAATACTGCGGCGAGTAACTCACCTCCTGACTCCTCAAAGCCTGTCCACCATCTACAAGGCACAAGTCAGGAGTGTGATGGAATACTCCCCATTTCCCTGGTTGAGTGCAGCCCCAACAACGCTCCGGAAGCTTGACACCATCCAGGACAAAGCAGCCCCTGCTTGATCGGCACCACATCCACAAACATCCACTCCCTCCACCACCGACGCTCAGTAGCAGCAGTGGGTACTATCTACAAGATATACTGCAGAAATTCACCAAAGATCCTCAGACAGCACCTTCCAAAACCCATGACTGCTTCCATCTAGAAGGACAAGGGCATCAGATATATGGGAACATCACCACCTTCAAGTTCCCCTCCAAGCCACTCACCATCCTGACTTGGAAATGTCTTGCTGTTCCTTTACTGTTGCTTGGTCAAAAACCTGGAATTTCCTCCCTAATGGCATTGTGGGTCAACCGACAGCAGGTGGACTGCAGTGGTTCTAGAAGGCAGCTCACCACCACCTTCTCAAGGGCAACTAGGGATGGGCAAGAAATGCTGGTCAGCCAGCGACGCCCACATCCCACAAATGAATAAAAAAAAAATCAATCTTGCCTCTTGGCTCCAAAGAGACATTAAATAAAGTTGCTAGATAAGGTAGCATGGCCTGAGAATTGGGAGCAATTTAGGACTTAAGAATTGATTGATTAAGAGGAGAAGAATAGGGTGTGAAAGTAAATTTGCAAGGAAATAAAAGACAGATTTCATAAGTATGTAAGGAAGAGAAAGCTTAATCGTCACTGGGGCCTGGTAACAGGGACAGGGAGACATGCTGTAGTTTTTGCAAGCTATCTGGGCACAATGATTGAAGTCTGTGCTGTGTGGCTCAGCTATTCACTGACTGAACAAGTTTATTTAGTGACATCACACTGTTGTTTTGAAAAATAACCGGTGACTCAAGATGTTGCAGAAATCATGTCATTCACAGCTGGATTGAAGACTGACTTTGAGAGGCTGCTGTTGTGTTTTCAACAGATTGTGCACACTTTCAATGAGGAATTTTCTGCAATTTGGAGGGACATGAAAGTTCTTTTCTGAATCCTTTTCAGAAAACTTTTCTGAGAACATTTACAAGGATGTTGCCAGAGTTGGAGGATTTTCTGCTATAGGCAGAGGCTGAATAGGCTAGGGCTATTTTCCCTGGAATGTCAGAGGCTGAGGTTTAACCTTTACAGAGGTTTATAAAATAATGAGGCATGGATAGGATAAATAGACAAGGTCTTTTTCCTGGGGTTGGGGGAGCCCAAAACTAGGGGGCATAGGGTTAGGGTGAGCAGGGGAGGGGCCTAAGGGGCAACTTTTTCATGCCGGGGTTGGAGGATATATGGAATAAGCTGCCAGAGGAAGGGTTGGGGGCTGGTACAATTACAGCATTTAAAAGGCATCCTGGATGGGTAGATGAATAGGAAGGGTTCAGTGGGGTATGGGCCAAATGCTGGCAAATGGGACTGTTTGTTTATTTAGGATAGCTGGTTGTCATGACGAGTTGGACCAAAGAGTCTGTTTCCGTGCTGTATATCTGTATGACTCTGACTGCATAAGTGAATACCGGTCAGCACAGGATCCGAGCGCACATCCAGAGACTCCATCTGAGCCACCCACTTTCTGTGGGTTCTCTGTGAAGAAAGCTGATCTTATGTCTGCAGTGGTGACTAAGGGGACAGGTGCATCTGGGGCTGTTGGGGCAGGTGACATCATTTCATTGACTTTCAGTTCAAACTGAGCCTAAAAAGCATTTAACACGTTAAGGCGGGATATATTTTTGTCTGCTGCTCTGTTCTGTTCCACCTTGTAGCCTGTTATGTTCTGTGTTAAGTTGACTATAGTTTAGTGGTCATCATTAGACTCTAATTGAGGGAAAGTCATTGGTGAAACTGCTGAGGATGGTTAGGCCTTGGAGAGTGCCCTGAGGAACTCCTGGAGAGAGATTCATGTTCAAAAGCCTGATCACTAATCCTACCTTGTTGCACAATGCCAGGTCACATGCAGTCCTCATTTTTGTTGACACTCTAGAGTATGTTCAAAGAAACAGTCCTCTAGTGACAGAGCTCTAGTGTTCCGTCTTGATTCATTTTTAGATTTTAAATCACCGTCCCTTCCTGTTTCAGTCTGTTTGTTCTTCCTGGATTAATATCCTGGTCCTTGGTCTTAATGCTACTCTTTGATTTACCAGTCTTCGCAAATTTGATCTTTAGCTCATTCTATTTAGTTTAAATCCTGTTTGCTTCCCTAATTATGTAGCCAACAAGAACTCTGACCCCAGCATGACTCAGGCGGGGCAGACCCCACTTTCCCAGTACTGGTGAAAGTGTCCCATGAACCAGAAACTACACCTGCCCTACAGTCATAAAACACAAACACCTTTCGGTCCAACTTGTTTGTGCCGGTCAGACATCCTAATCTGACCTAGTCCCATTTGCAAGCGTTTGGACCGTATCCCTTTAAACCATTCTTATTCATGTACCCATCCAGATGCCTTTTAAATGTTATTGTATTCGCCTCTGGCAGCTCATTCCATACATACACCATCCTCCGTGTGTAAAAATTACCCTTCAGGTCCATTTTAACTCTTTCCCCTCTCATCTTAACCCTACGCCTTCTAGTTTTGGACTCTTCCTCCCCCTCAAAAAAATGACTTTGGCTATTTGCCCTAGCCATGTGCCTCCTGAACTTATAAACCTCTATATGGTCAACCTTCAGTCTCCGCTCGGGGGGAGAAAGCTCCAAGCTTTTCAGCCTCAATTTAAACCATTCAGTCCCAGCAACATCCTTGCAAATCTTTTCTGCACCCTCTCAACCAGAATTGTATGCAGTATTCTGAAAGTGGCCTCACTAATGTCCTGTACAGCCACGACATGATGCCCCAACTCCTATAGTCAATGTTCTGACCAATAAAGGCAAGCATGCCAGAGTATTACATCCAGTTCTGAGCATCACACTTTGGGAAAGATGTGAAGGTATTAGAGAGAGTGCAGTGCAGGTTTATGATGGTGGTTCTATGTCTAAAGATTTTCAATAATGAAAGGTTGGGGAATTTGGAACTGTAACTCTTCAGCCAAAAGGAGGTGGGGGGAGGAAGATAATTTTAAAAATGCCTTTGTAGGGATTCACTTTTTTAAAATATAAAATAAAAACTTCTGGCCAGTGGTGGTAGTTTTTGAAAGCAAAGATTGATTGTTCTGAAGTCTGTCAATCTGGTGTTCTTGCCCATGTGATCAAGTCACTAAACAATTTGTTGTTTCTGCGGTTTTGGTTGGTGTAGTTTGCTCAGGAAATACCATATTGAGAGAGTTCTTTCACTCCATGTTCCTGAAGAACTATCAGGTCTCAGCAAAGGTGTTTGAGACACAAGCTGAGCAGCTTATTCTGTAACAAGCTTGCCTTAATGCATTAAGCCTCGCATGGTTAAAACAGAGCAGTTATAAAACCAGTCGTAAATAATCATTTTTTTTCCTTGCAGTGGCTTCAAGCAAGACTAGCAATTGTCTGGAACCATGTGGTTTCCAAGAAATTAGTAATACTAACAAAAGAAGCAAAGTGATGTGCCCAAAAGCTTTTCCGTGCAATGAGTGGTTAATGTCTGGTAGTGCACTGCCTGAATGGGGTGGCAGTAGGTTCAGTCCTGGCATTCGAGACAGTTAGATTATTCCTTTTTCATAAAATCATGTGAAAAGGAAAAGTAGGAGCGAGATGCTCATTTGTAGAGCCAACCCAGAGACTAGGCTGAATGGCCTTCTGCTGTAACAATGTGAATACTTCAGTTGCTTCCTGCACTGACCAATGTCTGCCATTAGATAAAGCCAAGCAGTTACTAAGTGTTTGTGCATTTTTGTATTTGTAAAGAACTTGTAAATGAAATTTATTTTATTTAGAGGTGTAGGAATGTAAAGTATTTCAATGTTTATGATAAAGTCTTCAAATTTTTTTTTTTGAAGGTATTGAATGTCTGGAAGTCCATGCCCTAGAGATTTTTGGAGCCTAGATTACTGAAAGTATTTAAAAAGATCTTTGCATTATGTTTAAGTTTGTTTAAATAATGGGGCAATGTTAGCCATTCTACAGTCCTCTAGCACCTCACTTTGGCCAGAGGATTCAACAATTATCGCCATTAGGATCCCTGCTATCTCTGCCCTTGCCTTCCTCAATAGCCTAGGATGCAATTCTTTCAAGCCTGCAGATTTGCCTATCTCCTTTTAGGCTGTGAAACTATTAGTACCTCTGAACTCTGTTTGTTAGTTTCTTTGAATATTTCAGTCTCCACCCTGACGACTATATCTCTATCAGCAATTTTCATTGTGAAGACTGATACAAAGTATTCAATGAAGACTCTGCCCACATTTTACAGGTCTCCTCCTCCTCCCCCTCCTCCCCAATGCTTCTGTGGTCCCACATAGGCCCTACTGATTCCCTAACTATACTCTTGCTCATCATATATCTTTTAAAAGTCCTTTGGATTTACTTTATATTCTACTTGTCAGTGCTTTCTCATTCACGTTTAGCTTTCCTAATTTCCTTTTCAAGATTCTTCTGGATGTTTTATACTCCTCTAGGGACTCTGCCATATTGGCCCTTGATATCTAAAATACATTTGTTTTGTTTTCTTTTCTTATCCTAACCATTGTCCCTTGACATCCTAGGTTCTCTAATCTTTGTTCCACTCTTCCTGTATGGGAATATGTTTGCCCTGAACACTTACTATTTCTTCCTGAATGCCTCCATCTGCTTTGACATGGTTTTTACCTTGGCAGTAGCAGTTTCAAGCCCATTTGGGCCAGATTGTGTATTGTCTTAATGAAATTATTCTTTCTCCTGTTTAGAACTTTAATTCCCAGCGCTATCCTTATCCCTTTCCATGACTATTCTAAATCTGAGTTATGGTCACTATCTCCAGAATGCTCCTGAACTGATAAGTGCTCCTCCATCTGCCTGGGCTCATTTCCAAATATTTATGTCCCAAACGTCCCCACCGCCCCCCTTGATGAGCTTTGTACATGCTGGTTAAAACGTTCTCCTAGATGCAATTTAAGAATTTTGTTTCCTCCCTTGCACACTGAAACTATCCCAGTTGATATTGAGTAGTTAAAAGCCCTTAATACGACTGGCTTATTTTTCTTATTTCTCTGAAATTTGATTTTTAAGTTGGAAAAATTGGAATGGGGAAGCTGTTTGAAGGTAAATTCACATCTGAAAAGGGTCACTGGACCAGAGATGTTAATTCTGTTTTCTGTCCACTGATGCTTCGGAGCCGCTGAGTTTTTCCAGCAATTTCTTTTTGTTTCAGATATTTGGGGGACTTTTAAAAGCCAGTTGACCAGAGTTCAGGACCAGTATGTTCCTGTGAGGATGAAAGATAAGGAGGGCAATGTTCGGGAACCTTAGATCATGTGAGATTACTGAGTTTACAGAATTTTGCAGAATCCCTACAGTGTGGAAACAGGCCCTTCAGCCCAACAAGTCCACGCTGACCCTTGGAGCATCCCATCCAGACACATCCCCCTATAACCCACCTAATCTACACATCCCAAACACTATGGGTAATTTAGCATGGCCAATCCACCTAGCCTGCACATCTTTGAACTGTGGGAGGAAACCGAAGCACCCGGAAGAAACCGATGCAGACATGGGGAGAATGTGCAAACTCCACACAGACAGTTGCCCAAGGATGGAATCGAACCTGGGTCCCTTTGGGAGGCAGCAGTGCTAACCACTGAGCCACCGTGCTGCCCGTTATTTACTAAAAGCCCTGGTAGACAAAATCCACTGCCTTACCCTTAATCCTCTTCGTCACTTCAAACAGCTCAATCATGTGTGCGAAATAAGAGTTTAATTATTAGAAAGGAAACATATTGCAAGGTTTAGGAAATAGAAATCAAATAAGTCCCTTGAGGATTATAGAGGAAGCAGAAAGTAACTTAAAGAAATTAGGAGGACTAGAAGCAATGAAATTTCTTGGCAAGTAGGATTAAGGAGAATCCCAAGGTTTTTTGTATCTATATTAGGAGCAAGAAGGTAACTAGAGAATAGGTCCACTGGACGGATTTTGTGTGGAGTGAGAGGAAGTGTTTCATGTCAGTTTTGACCAAGTAGAAAGACATGGGTGATGGTAAGTTTGGAGAGGAGTTTGTTGATACTCTAGGGCGTGTCAGTATTAAGAAGGGGGGATCGTATTCGGTGCCTTAAAAACCATTAAGGTAGCCAAGTCCCTGGTAACTGATGGGATCTGTCCTAGGATACTGAAGGAGGCAAGGGAGGAGATTGCTGAGGCCTTGGCAGGGATCTTCATACCCTCTTTAGCCACAGGTGAGGTCCCAGAACAATGAAGAATAGGCAATGTTTCTTGTTGAAGAAGGGCAATGGGGATAATCATGTCTATGTAGACATAGATGATTTGGAGTTGGGACAAAGTGTGGTGTGTCAAAATTTGCAGATGACACTAAGGTGAGTGGTAGAGCAAAGTGTGCAGAAGACACTGAAAGTCTGCAGAGGGATATAGATAGTCTGTGAGTGGGCAAAGGTCTGGCAGATGGAGTACAATGTTGGTAAGTGTGAGGTCATCCATTTTGGTAGGAATAACAGCAAAATGGACTATGTTTTAAATGGTAAAAAATTGCAGCACGCTGCTGTGCAGAGGGACTTGGGTGTCCTTGTGCATGAATTGCTAAAAGTAAGATTGCAGGTGCAGCAGGTAATTAAAAAGGCAAATGGAATTTTGTCTGCCATTGCTCGAGGGATGGAGTTTAAAAACAGGGAGGCTATGCTGCAGCTGTATAGGGTCCTGGTGAGGCCACACCTGGAGTACTGTGTGCAGTTTTGGTCTCCTTACTTAAGAAGAGATATACTAGCACTGGAGGGGGTGCAGAGGAGATTCACTCGGTTGATTCCAGAGTTGAGGGTTGGATTATGAGGAGAGACTGAGTAGCCTGGGACTATACTCATTGGAATTCGGAAGAATGAGGGGAGATCTTATAGAAACATATAAGATTATGAAGGGAATAGATAAGGTGCAGGCAGGGAGGTTGTTTCCGCTAGCAGGTGAAACTAGGACTAGAGGGCATCGCCTCAAAATAAAGCGAAGCAGATGCAGGACTGAGGTCAAGAGGAACTTCTTTGCCCAAAGGGTTGTGAATCTGTGGAATTCCCTGCCCCGTGAAGCGGTTGAAGCTACCTCACTGAATGTTTTTAAGGCAAGGCTAGATAAATTTTTGAACAGTAAAGGAATTAAGGGTTATGGCGGGTAAGTGGAGCTGAGTCTTAAAAAGATCAGCCATGATCTTTTTAAATGGCGGGGCAGGCTCGAGGGGCCAGATGGCCTACTCCTGCTCCTGCTCCTAGTTCTTATGTTCTTATAATCCAGGAAATTACAGGTCGGTAAGCCTTACATTAGTGATAAGGAATTTATTGGAGAAGATTATTTGGGATAGGATTTACGTGCATTTGGAGAAGAATAGACTTATTAGGGATATTCTGCATGGCTTTATGCAAGGGAGGCCTTGTTTTGCAAACGTGATTGAGCTGTTTGAAGTGACGAAGATGATTAAGGGTAAGGCAGTGGATTTTGTCTACGAGGGCTTTTAGTAAAGCATTTGACAAGGTCCTTCGTGGCAGGCAGGTCCAGAAGATCAAATTGCATGGAATCCATGATGAGATGGCAAGTTGGATCCAAAATTAGCTCTGTTGTAGAAAGCAGAAGGTAGTTGTAGAAGGGTGTTTTTTTGACTGGAGGTCTGTGACCAATAGTGTTCTGCAAAGATCGATGCCAGGACCTCTGTTTGTGATTTATATATGTGTATATATAAATAAATGATTTGGATGAAAATGTCAGTGGTCTGATTAGTAAGTTTGCAGATTACGTGAAAATTGGTAGAATTGTGAATGGTGAGGAAGTTGTCACAGGATATGGGTTTTTTGGAAAGTCGCATGGGAATATGGTAGATGGAGTTTAAGTCGAACAAGTGTGAGGTAATGCATTTTAGGAGATTTTTTTCTTCATTCATGGGATGAGGGTGTCACTGGCTGGGCCAGCATTTATTGCCTATCCCTAATTGCCCAGAGGGGCAGTAAAGAGTCAACCACATTGCTGTGGGCCTGAAATCACATGTAGGCCAGACCAGGTAAAGATGGCAATTTCAGTCTGTAAAGGACACTTGTGAACCAGACGGGTTTTTCCGGCAATTGACCATGGATTCATGGTCATCATTGGACTCTTATTTCAGAATTTTCTTATTGAATTCAAATTCTGTCATGGCAGGATTCAAACCCAGGTCCCCAGAATGTTATCTGGGTCTTTGGGTTAATAATCCACTGATAATACCACTAGGCCATCACTTCCCCTGGCAATGCAAGAGGAATGTATACAGTAAATAGGAGGACCCTTGGGAGCATTGATGTATACAGAGGGATCTTGGGATCCAAATCCATACCTCCCAGAAAGTGGCACCGTAAGTGGTTATGGTGGTAAAGAAGGCATATGGTATGCTTACCTTCATCAGTTGGAGCATAAGTGTAAAAGTTGGCAAGTCATTTTGATAAAACTTTAGTCAGGCCATATTTGGTAGTGTGTGCAGTTCTGTTTGCCACAGTATAGAAAAGATGTGGAGGCTTTGATGCGGGTGCAGAAGAGATTTACCAGGATGTTGTCTGAATTGGCATGTAGTAGCTATAAGGAGAGGTTGAATTGTTTTCACTAGTGTCGGGCTGAGGACTGATCTGAGTATATAAAATTGAGGGGCATGTATAGGGTGGATAGTTGGAGTCTTTTTCCCAGGGTGGGAATGTCAAATACTGAGGGGTATAGGTTTAAGATGAGAGGGGGAAGTTTAAAGGTGATATGAGGAAAGTTTTTTTAAACAGTCTGATAGGTGTCTGGAACGTGCTGCCATGGGAGGTGATAGAACCAAATATGATAGCAATGTTTGAGGTATTTAGATAAGCAAATGAATAAGCAGAGAATAAAGGGATATGGATTAGTTTAGAATAGCACCATGGTGTGGGTCAAAGGACCTCTTTCCTGTGCTGTGCTATTCCATGGTATTTGTTACTATCTCTACTATCCCTCTTCACTGCTTTAATTTGATTCCTTGATCAATATTGCAACAATTCCAACCCCCCCCATCCTCTTCTTTCTTGCCTGAATACCCTATACCAGGAATATTGGGCAGCCAGCCCTGTCCATCTTCCAGTTAAGTCTTGGGCATAGCTATAATATCGTACTCCCACGTGCCTATCTCTGCTCTCAGCTCATCCGTGTCTTCTCAGGCTTCTTGCATTAAGATCCCGCACTACTTTGTTAACTAGTCTGTTTCCTCTGCTCTACAGAGTCACTTGAGTTTTAACTTGTCATTCCATCTCAGCTTCTGTCTCCACTGAACTATGTCAAGATCCCACAGGAGCATAAGATGGAGGAGCAGAATTAGGCCATTTGGCCCATCAAGTCTGTTCTGCTGTTTTCCTAATGGCTGATATGTTTCTTAACCCATTTTTATTCATTCATAGGGTGTGGGCATCGCTGGCCGGACCAGTATTTATTACCCATCCTAATGCTGAGAGGGTAATGAAGAGTTAACCACATTGCTGTGGGTCATGGAGTCACGTATAGGCCAGACTAGGTAAAGATGGTAAATTTCCTTCCCAAAGGATATTAGTAAACCAGATGAGTTTTTACTGACAATCGGCAATGGCTTCATGGTCATCATTAAACTCTTAATTCCAGATTATTATTGAATTCAAGTTCCACCATCTGCCATGGTGGGATTTGAGCCCAGGTCCCCAGAATATTACCTGGGTCTCTGGATTAATAGTGTAGCAATAACACCACTAGGCTATCACCGACCCACCCCTAACCCTAACCAATTCTCCTACCTTCTCCACATAGCACTTGATCCTTTTTACTAATCAAGAATCTATCCATCTCATCTCAAATAGACTCAATGACTTGGCCTCCAAAGCCTTTGCAGTAGTGAGTTCCACAGACTCCCTATCCTCTAGGTGAAGCAATTCCTCCTCCATCTCGGTTTTAAAGGGTTTTCTCTTCACTCTGAGCATGTGGCCCTCTATGTCCTAGTCTCTCCTATGACTGGAAACACCAACTCCACATCCATTCTATCCAGGCATCTCAATAATCTGTAAGTTTCATTGAGATCCCTCCCCAACCTTCTAAATTCTAAGTACGGACCCAGAGTACTCAACCGCTTTTCATAAGACAAGCTCTTCATTCCTGGAATCATTGTTAACCACCTCTGGACCTGCTCCAACGTCGTCACATCCTTCTTTAGATATGGGGCCCAAAGCCACACTTGATATTCCAAAAATGGTCCAACCAGGGCCTTATACAGCCTCAGCAGTACATTTCTGCTCTTGTATTTTAGCCCTCTTGATATGAATGCTGACATTGTATTTGCTTTCCTAACTGCCAATTGAACTTGCACGTTAACCTTAAGAGAATCCCAAACCAGGACTTCACATCCCTTTGTACTTCAGATTTCTGAAGGCTTTCCCCATGTAAAAAATAGTCTGTGCCTCTACTCTTTCTATCAAAGTGCATAACCCTACTGTATTCTATCTGCCACTTCTTTGTCCACTTTCCTAGCCTGTCCAATTCTTTCTGCAGCCTCCGTGCTGCCTCCACACTACCTGTCTGTCCACCTACCTTTGTGTTAACTCAAACTTAGTAACGATGCCCTCAGTTCCTTCGTCCAGATCATTAATGTATAACTCCCCTCGACCAGTCTAATTTAAATCTACTCCAACAGCATTAGCAAACCTTCCTGTGAGGATGTTTGTCCTGTTGCTGTTCTGATATAACCTGTTAATCTCCTCAAGGAGTGGTCGCACTCTTAAGAATCTGAAGCCCTCT
Source organism: Rhincodon typus (assembly GCF_021869965.1). Taxonomy (NCBI): domain Eukaryota; kingdom Metazoa; phylum Chordata; class Chondrichthyes; order Orectolobiformes; family Rhincodontidae; genus Rhincodon; species Rhincodon typus. The sequence goes on along the minus strand of NC_063359.1, from coordinate 42,167,243 downwards.
CTTCTGTACCATTTCTCCAGCCATGCATTCGTTTGCTCTATCCTGTTCTTAGACTCACTACTGCATGGCACCAACAGTAATCTACAGATTTCTAGCTTTGAAGTCCTGCTTTTCAATTTCCAGCATAACTCCCTAAAATTTACTTGCAGGACCTCATTTCTGTTTCTTCCCATGTCATTGGTGCCAACTTGGGCCATGACATCAAACTGTTTGCCCTCCTTTCAAAATGCCCAGCAGCCATCCAGGATATCATTGATCCTGGCACCAAGGAAGTAATGTACCATCTTAGAATCAGTTTTACAGCCACAGAAGTGGCATCTGGTCCCCTCATTGACAAATTACCTATCACTATTGTCCTTTAATGCTGCTTCTTTCCTCCCCACCCCAGGCAGCTGAACCACCCAGAGTGCCATTGCTTCGCTTATGCTTTCATCCACAGAGGAACAATCACACTGCCTGCTTTCTAAGACCAAAAACAGTTTGCAAATGAAATGTATTTGAGTGGGGCTGGGATTCCCTCATTACTATTGTTGCCTTTTTTCCAATGGTTACCCATTCCCTCTCTGCTTGAATTTCTTAAGCCATGGGGTGACCATGACCTGAAACAAATGTCCTCAGCTGCTGCTCTAACTCCAAAATCTGGAGCTCGAGTTGCTCCAGAAGCATCTCTTGCATATATGGTCATCCAGGTTGCTTGGAATTCAGTATCAGAAGTGCAAATCACCAGTCTGAACTCATGCATTCTTGTTTATGTCCTGTGTCCAGCTCTGATCCACTGCCAGCCTTTCTGCTTCTCCAAAAGAGTTCTCATTCTGTCCACTCTTCTGTGTTGCTGACTGCTTGTTATTACATCTTCACCTCACCCTTCAGCCCAGGAATGAGTTGTGAACTTTTTCTGAACTGAGAAGGCTCAGAAATCACTTTAGTTTGTTCCTAGCCTTTTCCATGCCTAACCTAAACCTCATGATACTCTGATTAATCACAGTTCTCTAAAGGCTTCCCAACTAATGTTTGATTAACTTAACCTAACTTGACAGGGGAGCCAATGGCTTAGTGGTATTATTGCTAGATTATTAATCCAAAGACCTAGCTAATCTGCTGGGGACCTGGGTTCAAATCCAGCCATGGCAGATGGTGGAATTTGAATTCAATAAAAATCTGGAATTAAAAGTCTAATTGTGAAACCATTGTTGATTGCCCGAAAAACTGGTTCACTGCCCTTTTTAAGGAATGAAACTGCCATCCTTATCTGATGTGGTCTACTTGTGACTCCAGAGTCACAGCAATGTGATTGATGCTTAACTGTCCTCTGAGCAGTTAAGAATGGGCAATAAATGCTGGCCTAGCCAGTGCTGCCCACATCCTGTGAATTAATAAAGAGAAAAAACCTATCTAATACCGCATGATGACTCTCTCCTCTAGGTTGGAAACAATGGTCAGTGAAAGAGTACTTCGCTGAATATAGTTGAAAGTACACTTCCCCAACCCTTGCCACTGCTGTTTCCACTGTTAGAATTCCGATCTATATTCAGTCTAGGAGACCAGAGGAACCATAACAGGGCAAAGGGACCATAAAAAATAAATGAGAGCAGCTGCCCACTGCTGCCTGTCGTAAGTCAGAGCTTTGTTTGGAATTCAAAATCTAGATATGATACTGCAGGAAAAAGTTGATTGGCTGGTGAGTAATGCTATTTAGAGACTGAGTCTCCATGACTAAGAAATTTATAAAGCATAATTTCAAATAATAGTAAGGAGCTAGTGAGCAGCTGGTATTATCTTTTCTTTCCACTAGGGTTTGTTGCAATTAGTGATGAGTTAAGTAAGGTTGGAATTATTAACACTAAGTTTTATTGGTCAGGTTTCTCAACAGTAGCAAGATTAATTATTAAACAAAGTAAGTCAGGGCTGTCTTATCCTCGGGTGTACTTTGTTTTGTGGGAACTCCAGGATACTTCTCATGTTGTGAACAGCTGTTTGTGTGGACAGTGTTGTTGGTTGGAGTAGTTTGAGCTCTGAGTTTCGGAATTTGTACAGCACCTGAATATCCCTGATCAAATCTTGCTTTCCTAAATGAGGATGAGTTTTGTCCTTTGGAATTTTCTCCAATAGTTTCCCTACCAATAATGAGAGACTCGTGGTCTGTAATTCCCGGATTTATCTCCCGTCTTGAAAAGTAGAACCACATTAGCTGTCCTCCAGTCCTCTGGCACCACCCCTGCAGCCAGAGGGGAATTAAAAATTTGGGTCAGGACCTGATTTCTTCCCTAGTCTCCCACGCAGTTTGGGTTACAACTCATCCAGACCTGGGGATTTGTTCCCTTTTAAACCTGCCAAAACTGCCAATCTCTCCTCGCCCCCGTGTCAGTCTGCTCACAAATTTGATGGCCCATCTTTGCAAATTTGGTGCCTGTATCCACTTTCTCATAGAAAGGTGAGTTCATAGCTGAGGTATTAACATTTGTCTCTGCCAAAGATGATGCTACCCAGGCCTTAGTAAAAAAAGTTGCAGTTCAGATACTACAAGGTTTAAAATTGAAAAGGAAGCATGGGATAGGTTTGTGGTACTTGGTATTGATGAAAGTACCAGGAACAGCGAAGATGCAGCCAAGAATAGTAAGGAAGGTAAGAGTGAGCATCGTGGAGTCTGATACAACTGAAACAATTTTTAGTCTTCCTTACATCTGGGTGGTGTCAGAGGATGATAGATTTGCAAATATTAAAACCTTGTTGAATAAAAGGTTATAAATATAAGCCCGGCAACAGCAGCTTGTCAGGTCAACCTCAATGAATAGGAATCTTTGTGAATCAAGAACAAGCAAGTGTGAGCTGAGAATTATTACAAGAAAAGGGAAAGTTGTAATTTACCCACAGAAGTTGAGAAGAACCTAGAATACTTTATTAAAAGTCACCTATGGTTAGGGCTTTACAAATTTCACCGCAAGTTGTTATAGTGCAGAGAAAGCAGGGAATGGGGTGAGAATATAGAGTATCAATGGCTTACTGTGTTGCCATTTCTATGATTTAAGGCTTATATAGAACTTGCTGTTCAATAAAATGGTGTATTTACACCAGCTGGTATCCATTCTCTTCAGGCAAGGAAATCATTGTGCTAAGTTTTGTTTTCCAGGCATGATGGAGATCCTCCCTGATCGTTGTGTTGCGATTGCAAAGAAGGAGCTGATGTATGCTGGCACTGTGGGATTAGTATGCTGGCTTGCTGGCATCATCTTTATCAACCGGCAGAAAAAAACTGATGCTAAAAGTGTGATGACTGAGGCTGCTCAGACCATGCTGAAAGAGAATGTGAGTAAACAAAGCTGCTTGTTAGAAAAGAGCTTCAATCTTTTATTCATTTTTCTGATTTGAGAACCAACACAAGCATATTAAACCTGTCTAAGTTTCAAATTAAGCAGTCAATAGTATTTTACAATCTGAAGACATAATCCAAAATTTTGGACCTCAAGCAGGTCATCAGCACGATGAACTAAATAGCTCGATTACAATAAGAATTAAATAACTTAAAATAAAAGGGATATTAGAGTTTTTAAAAAAAACTTCTGTCTGCAATTTGTTTCACCTGCTATTAATATAATAGCAGTTTCCGCAATCTTATAAAGAATGGTTCTATTACCCATTGTCACATGGTTCCTCTTTCCCTACCCTGACTTGATCACATTCAAAGGCAAGATTTTGTTTTGTTGGGGAGTTTTAAAGTTAGTGACCTGCATAAGCTTTCCTCCATTTTCATCTCTTTTGAAAACTGGTCAGTATTTTGGTGATGGGAGTTTGTTTACATTGGGAGAGTTTGAGTAATCAAAGTAAACAGTGTAATGCATACAGCTGTCAGCTAAATTTGTTTTGAGCTTGGAGGGGAAATCCATTAGCTTCGAAAACAGCTTTTTTTTAGTTTGTTAGTTGTGCAGGGTTCATTGCTTTACACATCCAGCTTCAGCTGTTGCTCCTGAGAAAGGAGAGGATAACTTAGAATTGGTAAAAATAGGTTACCTCAGTTCAATTTAAATTTCCAGACCAGAAGTGTTTGACTAAAACCTGGAGAAACTGTGGGCATTTAAGTTGTTATATGACAAAGCAAGGAAGAAGCTTCTAGTTTTCTCAACTATGAAGCCAAAGTTAAGCCATACCTACATAAGATAGAGGAGGACATTCTGCTATTTTAGTACTGGAATGGATGCTGTTATGATTAATTAGATTATATTTTTACTGTATATAATGTGTAGATAATTTGATTATTCTATTTTGTCTTTGCTTCTTTTGCATAATATACTATTGTTTTATTGTTAAACCTGAGATAGATGATGGGAAAATCTGCTAATGGATAAACATCCATAAAACAGTGGAGGATGTTTTTTTAACAAGCACTTAACATGATACAAAATCTATTTATAAACCTGAGGGAAAAGCTCCACTTCACAGAAAAATTAGCCATGTACTGTTAAAGAGATAAGGGACAGCATGAAACTAAAAGAGAGGGCTTATAAAAGTGGAAAAAACAGCATGGTTTCCGCTGAATGGGAAAGATACAAAGACTGGCAAAGGGCTGAAAAGCAGCTTATAGGAGCTTCTAAAAGGGGTTATGAAAAGAAACTTGCAAGGGACATCAAAATCAATAAGCAATGCTTTGGTATAGAAGGGAAGTGTGTGGTCAGGAGCAGTGTTGGCCCACTACAGACTGGAAGTGAGGACATTGTCAGTGACTGTGGGGAAAATGGTGGACACGTGGAATAATTATTTTGTCTCTATTTACAGTCAAGAGATGACTTGCTGGAAATTCTGAGGAAATTAATAGTGGATTGGGGTGGGGCTGTATAAAATTACATATGTAAAATCACGGTAATAAAAAGAAAATAGAATTAAAGAGATTCCTGGGACTTGATGGTTTCCATCCAAGGCAGTTTAAAGAATGTGGATGGCCTAACTATATCAGAGTTTATAAGGTGCAGGACTCATCCATCTGGATTGGAAAATTGCACGTCACTCTGTTTTCTAAGAATTACGAAAGAAAAAAGCCAGGGATTTACAAACCAGTTAATTTAACATCTGTGGTTGGGAAATGGTTGGAATTTAATCAAGGAGGGCAAATTGAATACCTGGAAAATATTCAGTTAATCTGGGAAAGCCAGCATGAATTTATGACTGATTACAGCTGACTAATCGCATTGAATTTTTTGAACAGGTAACTAAGGTGGTTGTAGTGATTGGAACAAGGGCCAGGTGGATCTCACCGAGATGGCCCAGGTTAACACCCAAAGCCCTGGTTGACAACTATAAACAAGAGTGTCACAGTCTTCTCATTCTAGGGACTGGCTCTGAGCAAGCTAGTCAGAGTCTACGTACTATGCATGTGTAAATAAAAGGTGACTTGGTTACGGGATACCTGTCCCCTTGTAGTGGACAGGGGAATGTCTATGGATGTTGTTTTATACAGATTTCCAGAAGGCATTTGATAAAGTACCATGTAAGAAACTATTAACTATGGGAGAAAGAGGTCAAATTATTGACACGTCTGGGAAAATTGGCTAAGTGGTAGGCAACAAAGTAGGGATAATGGGTAGGTGCTCAAATTAGCAGGATCTGACCAGTGTCCCACAAGGATCTGTTTTAGGGCTTCAATTATTCACTGTTTATTAACAACTTGGATAATGGCACAGAAAGACATATCCAAGTTTGATGCACAATCATGCTGCAGTGTAGACCGTGTAGATGATAGCATGAAATTACAAAAGGATATTAGATGAGGTGAATGGGCCTAACTGGCAGGTGGAGTTCAATGTAAGCAAATGTGAGGTTATCCTTTTTGGTTTGAAAAATGATAGATCATGATACTTCCTAGATATTTTGAAGTTAAATACAGGGGATTTCCAAAGACACTTAGAGTTCAACTGCATTGCTCTGGTAAAATGTCATGAACAGGTGCTAATGGAATGCTGACCTTCATAACCAGAGGACTGGAGTACATGGATGCAGAAATTATGCCGCAGTTATACAAAACACCAGCTGGGCCCCACTTTGGGCCTAGACCAGATTTGGGCACTGCACCTTAAAGCATATATTGATCTTTGGCAGCGTAGCTTTACAAGTATGATACCTGGACTTAGAGATTAAGTTATGAAGAGAAATTTTACAAGTTAGGCCTATTTTTATCTAAAAGTTAAGTGGTGACCTGATTAAAGTCTTCAAAATATTAACAGGAAAAGACAAGGTCGATAAAGGTAAACTATTTCTACTGGGTTGAGGATTCTAGAACTAATCTGAAGATTAGGGATAGACGGTTCAGGAGAGATGTTTGGACACACTTATAGGGAGTCGAGGTTTGGAACTGTCTTCCATAATGGCAGTGGATGGTTGTTAATCTTAAATCTGAGGGGTACATTTTTGTTAAGCAGAGGGTTTTGGGGATATGGGCCAAATGCAGGTGTATAGCCACAGATCAGCCATGATCTTATTGAGTGGCGGAATAGGCTCGAGGGACTGACTGGCCAGCTCTGTTTCTGATGTTAAACTTGAATCTGCAGTATTACCTGTTTGTGAAGGGCCATCTTGTTAAATCTAAAAGGCAGAAAATATTATCTATCAAGCTAGATTTCACTCCAAGGTCTGAATTATCCAATAATGACATCAGCTGGGAGCATAACAATTGGGGATTCTTAGTGGGATTTTTTGGATTCATGAGCTTTAAGAGAGATTTGTCTTTCTTTCTAAAATAATGGGTATATGGTGGTTCTAGACATGAAGCAATGGTGTTTTGCAATTTATTGCACTGTAATTTTGAAGACAATTTTCGACAGGAGGAAGATATGATGTAGAGTATTTAAGATTTTTGACACTAGTTAAACAGTTAGCAGTTAAGTTAAAGGTAGAAGTGAAAAGAAGATGTCAAGGATGAGATGCTTCGAAACATTATCCAACATTGAGTCAGAAAACCTACAGTTGCGATATCAACTGGAATTGGCTAAGATGTTTAGAAATTTAAAAAAAAACAAATTTCGTGGAAGAGAAGTAAAGACTTGAATTATTGGAGAAATAAAAGTAGAAAAATCAGATGTAAGATGGAATTAAAAATACTTTGAACTCTAGAGTGATGGGGAAATTACAGAACACGAGTTGACCATGGACCATCTTAGAGCAAAGAAAAATGAAACCTACAAAATAGAGGAATAGACAATCTGACAATGGAAGAGGAGCTAGTTTAGAGAACAGGCAGAATAATGCCACAGTAAAGGAAAAAGGACAGAGCCAACAATATTTTGAAATTAATATGCTTCATTGTAATACTGTGCGTATCAAACTAAATGGCTGGAAGTTAATGGGAGACTGATTGCAGTTGTAGGATCGTTTAAGTAATCTTCAGAAAAGAGGACATTGGGCATGGAAATTGGTAATAAGACCAACATTAGTACAAAGACAACATATTTCCTTGAACTGCACAAAGATGCAAAAGATGGCTCAGGACTGTTACGTGTATATGTAGTGACTGTGTGTATACTATGTACAATGGCATGAATAGTGACAGACTCGGATGGCTGGAAGCTCTAAGTATTTTAATTCCAAGCATAAGGAAATACCTCCCCTTTTGAACTAAGGAAGTAAATCAATAAAGATATTGACTGACGTTACAACAAGTCAGTCACCGATTCAGACTGATGCTATTTCTCTTCCAAAGACAAATGTTATTTGGATATATTTGTAAAGGTTACAAACCAATCTCTTGATGGAGTTGGAGAAAAGTGACTTGGTAGATGGAGAAGTTAAACTGAGAGTAGTGAAACAAATTTGGAAAGAAGGAATTTATTTTATTTTGGGTAAATAACAGTCACGTTCAAGAATATTTGTCTCACTAAGGTTCGTAGAGCAACCAATTGAGGTTTTAAACAAAAATGCTGGTTTTGAAAAAAAATTCCTAGATCGCTTCCTGAGTAGGGTAGCGTTAACTTCCCTACTCCTTAGATGCTGTCTGACCTGCTGTGCTTTTTCAGCTCCACATTTCGTGAATCTAGGCCTCTTGGCCCAGAAGCAGGGACATGAATGTGTGCAAGAGCCCCTGAATTTCTTGGGGGTGCTGACCTTGGCCTAACTATCTTCGATTCCTTTATCAATGTTCTTTCCTTCAATCAATGAACATCCCCTTAAATGTTTATGGCGTGTTTATTCAGTACCATTTGCAGTTCCTTAAATACTGAGCAGTGCTTGCTAACATGCATCAAGACCTGGACAACATCCATAATGCACAAGTGCCAGACAATGACCATGTCCAACAAGAGTGAACCTTAAAAACAACTGTAACTATCCTCTCCTTCATAAAATTCAGTACTAGCATCCCAAATGATGGAAATAGCCTTTCCTTGTGAGATTTATAAATCTATATTTAAATCTCAAATACTTTTTTGGTCTTCTCTGCTCTTGAGGAAGCTATCCCAGTATCTTGGCTCTCTTCCAAATAGCAAATTTTAAGGCTACCTTTTCCTGTCTTTTATAATGTACTTCAGGACATTGTACTGTCATTGGGAAACTGTTTTTCTTTGTGTTTCAAAAACAAGCACAGCCCTGGTACTGGCTTTAGTGTATTAGGGGTTTGTGCTATACTTGAGAATTTCTAGACCATAAGTGCAAAAGCAAAACGTGTTCAAAATACTTGGGTCAGGTTCTCTGTGAAGAAAAGCTAATATTTTAGTTCAATTATCTTTCTCCAGAAATGATAACAGAGGTAACAATGAATGCAGTATTCCGATTGGGGTATTTAGTGGAATTTTAAGTCTTGTTTGTGGGTGCTATTGGCTAATAGCCTATTTCAAGGTTATACTTTGATGTTTAGCTTGACAATACTCTGTCATCTGTTTCCGTCCAGATCAGATTGTGGGTGTTTCCAGAAGGAACCAGAAATCATGATGGTAATATGTTGCCATTTAAACGAGGAGCTTTCCACTTAGCCATACAGGCACAGGTAAAATCAGTTAAAATGTGCAAATGTTATATTAACTCAAATAGAAGCAGTGGCTGCAGATAATGGTACAGCGTTGAGCAAGTCTATGGAGTATGCACTGGTGATGCACTACACAGAATCTCTCCTTTATCTGCATGCTGGAACCTTATGGAACTCAGCTACAATCGAGTATTCTCTGAGGGTTTAGTCTGTGTGCCTGTCAATAAACAGAGCTGCTCAAGTGGAGTTTTCTGTGTTTTCTCCATAACCTGTGGTTAAGAATGTTGATCTCAACCTTGAAAATACATAACTCAGTGTCGACAGCCCCCGATAAAGAATTCCAAAAATTCACTACTGAGAAGAAATTCCTCCTTATCTCTGTTTAAATGTACAATTCCTTATTCTGTGATCCGGCCCACTGGTCCTAGACTCTATCGCAAGGGAAGATGAGCTCTCTGCAGCTACCCTGTCATCCCTTAAGGACCTTTGATTCATAAACGTAACCTGTTATACTCCAGTGAGTACAGGCTCAACCCACTCGACCTCTTATCGTGAGATGGTGGCTCCACATCTGAGATAGGCCAAGTGAACCTTCTCTGAACTGTCTCTGATGCCAGTATATTTTTCTGTAGATAATAGGATCAAAATGTAGTCTAACCAGTGCTGGTATAGTTTTAGCAAGACTTTGTGATTTCTACACTCCATTCCCTTTTGAAATATAAAGGCCAACATTCTGTTTGCCTTCCATATTACCCACTGAAATTGTACGCTAGCTTTTTGGGGCCCATGCTCGAACTTCCAGATCCTTCTGTGTAATAGCTTCCATCTAACTAATGTTCAGCTCCTCTATTCATTGTGCCAAAGCACAAAACCTCACATTTCCCCACATTATTTTCTATTTGCAAGGTTTTTGCCCACTCATTTAACTTGCGCAGACTCAGTGTCATCTTCACTACTTGTTTTCCCACAAATTTTTGTAATCCCTAAGTTTAGTGATAGTACAATCACTTCCTGCATCAAAGTTGTTTGTGGCCCCAACACTGATGCCTGTGACACTCTACTATTTAGCGTTGGGTGTAGTATATTAGCATGAAGCATAACAGAAGACAGAGCTGGGAAACAGGGACCATCCTCAGAATTTCCCTGTTTCCCAGCTCTGTCTTCTGTTATGCTTCATGCTAATATACTATGCCCAACACCACAGGGTTTTAAGTAGCTAACATACTTTATCAAGTGCCTTTTGGAAATTCAAATATATTGAATCTTCTGGTTCCCTTTTACCCGTACTGCTTGTTACTACCTCAGAATGCTCAAATTTGTCAGGCATGATTTATCTTCCACGAAGTCATGCTGACCCTGCTTGATTATATTATGCATTTCTAAATGCTCTGCTATTATATTCTTTATATAGACTCCAACATTTTCTTAATGACAAATGTTAAGCTAACTGGCCTATATTTACCTATATTTTTCTTGGCACCCTCCATATTTGAGTTAAGGGTTTTACATTGGCAGTTCTGCAGTCATCTGAGACTTTTCCAGAATCTAAGGATTCTGGAAGATTACTGTCAGTGCAGCACTATCTCTGTAGCTACTTCCTTGAATATTCTAGGATGCAGCGCATCAGGTCCAAGAGACTAATTGGCTTTTAGCCCAGTTACTTTCTCGGGTACTCTTTCTTCAGTGATAATTGTTTATTTCCTCTCTCTTAGTGTCTTCCACTGTGAAACATTCATTCAGTTACTCCGCTGTTTCCTGGTTCCCTATGTTTTCCCCAGTCTCCTTTTTTTAAGAGGCTTGTGTTCAGTTAGGCCTTTCTCTCCCCTCTATTACATTGGAAGAAGTTCTCGCTGTCCATCTTGATATCACTTACAGGTTCACTCACAAGTTTATTTTCCCTCTTTTTGTGGTCATCTTTTATTGGCTTTTAAAAATTGCCCAATCCCAATTGCTTTAACCTTTTACCACATTGTGTTTTCTCTTTCAGTTTGAAGCTATCCTTAACTTTCTTGGTTAACCATGTTTGGCTTGCATCGTTGTTATGAGTCAAGCACTTTTTAGTAATGTCTACCAGTGTTCCTCGACTGTCTTTGAGCTAAACTCCTTCCCCAGTCCGCTCTAGCTTGCTCTGTCTTCGTTCCTTTGTAATTATTCAAGTTTAGAACAGTTGTTTCTGAGCCAGGTTTCTCACTCCCAAGCTGAAAATCTGCCGTGTTATGGTCATTGTGTTCTAGGGGTACTTTTAAACAATGTTGTGGCTGCCTCTGCCAATTTGACTTTCCCAATCTACAAGAAGATTAAAGTCACCTATGAATAATGTACTGTTTTTCAGTGCCCCCGTTTATCCCCTAATTTATTTTCTGTTCTATAGAACAGTAACTGTTAAGAGGGTCTGTAGATTACTCTAACCAGTGTTGTCTTCCCTTTTATTTCTTATCCCCACTCATGGATTCTGCATCTTTCAACCCTAGGTAACTTCTTGCTATCACATTTATTTCATCCAAAGCTAACACCCCACCCTATCCTTCCTGTTTGACCTTTTGAAAAAGCCTACCTTTGCTTTAAAAATCTTCAAATACCCTACCTTCACCACTGTTTAGGGAAATTTGAGTAGTTGGAACAATCTCCTCTCCATCTTAAATGGGAGACCACTTACTTTTAAACTAATTATAATCTCTCCCACTAGGGAAGCATCCAGTCAACACCTTCCCTGCTCTGTCTCAGGATCTTGTATCTTTGAATAAGGTCGTCCCTTATTCTTAAAATGAATAGCAGTCCAACCTTTCCTCACAGGATCGTCCCACCATCCTAGGCATTAGTCAAGAGAATCATCTCTGAAATGTTTGGAATACATTTACATTCCTTTAAATAAGGAGATCAAAACTGTACAGTACTCCAGATCTGGCCTAGTCAATATTCTATTAACTGTAGCCAAACATTCGTATTTCTACACTCCATTCCCCTTGCAATAAACAGCAACATTCTATTTGTCTTCCTAATCACCTGCACTAGCAGAGTAACTTTTTATCATTCATCTACCAGGATGAATAAGGGACGATCTTATTCAAAGATACAAGATCCTGAGGAGACAGAGCAGGGAAGGTGTTGACTGGATGCTTCTCTAGTGGGAGAGATTATAATTAGGGGACGAGTTTAAAAGTAAGTGGTCTCCTGTTTAAGATGGAGAGGAGATTGAGTACTTGGAACAATCTTCCCTAAACAGTGGTGAAGGTAGGGTATTTGAAGATTTTTAAACCAAAGGTAGGCTTTTCAAAAGGTCAGGCAGGAAGGATAGGGTGGTGTGTTAGCTTTGGATGAAATAAATGTGATAGCAAGAAGTGATCTAGGATTGAAAGATGCAGAATCCATATGAGTAGGGGTAAGAAATAAAAGGGAAGACAACACTAGTTAGAGTAATCTATAGGCTGTCTAACAATTACCATTCTATAGAACAGAAAATAAATTAGGGGATAAACGGGCACATTATTAGGTGACTTTAATCTTCATGTATTCTGCTTCTAGTAACTTCTTTCTGCTTGAGAACTATTACTTTAGTCTGTCGGCTGCTCTGTCTTTCCAGCTCTATTGAGAGATTGCTTTGAGCCTGAAGAACTTGCTGTCATTTGATATTTAAAATTGCAGAGTTGACTTTTTACTTGCTTTAGCTGGTTAAACATGTTCCATTTCAGGAAAGTTGGGTGCTTACAGCCCAGTAAAAGTTGATCCTGCTAAGGTTATACAACAATCCAGACCACAATGATTATTGAATTTTGTTTATTCAGATCTGTTGTGTTTCAGGTTCCAATTATACCAGTGGTGTTTTCCTCATACAATGACTTCTACAACAGAGCAGAGAAAAGGTTTACCTCCGGTATGTTTCTGAACTGGAACTTGTCAGCTTTTCTATAGAATGGCGCTGTCTTTGTCAAGTCATCTATATTTATGCCTTTCTCAGTAATTGGAAACATGCAAATCTTATAGTTTCCTTGTTGGTGCAATCAACCTGTTTTTCATTCAACCTCTGCTCTTTACTCCCTCCCCTTAATTTTTCACAAATGGCTTCATGCATCCAATGAATTGCGGTCCTAATGAGTTTCAACCGTACTTCCTTGATGTTTCCTTAACCTTGTAAAAGAATGATTCAGTTTCTTTGCATCAAAGCTTCTTTGTTTCAGAGCTGGGTGATTCTGACTCTTCAATCGATTTGTTTTTAATTACTGAATAATGCAGGTGAGCCAATATGTTCGGTCTACTCTTTTGACATGTTTGAAAATGTGTTGCTGCTTAGTTAAAAAAAAAAAAAAAAAATTCTTTAATATTGTAGAATTGATTAATGTGTAAACTTAACAATTTGGTCAACGATTTGGATGGGCGGTAGAAGCATACTTATTCAGTTTTCATAAGAAAACTGGATTAATGTTAAAGACTAAAGAAATATTTACAGGATAAAGTGACCCTATATTTCCTCCCAACTATAAATGGGGCAGTAAATCTCTGTTCCACCCGACCATCTGTCCTCTATGACCCCTGCCCCACCCAATACGCGCACTCAACCCCACAAAATGACTGGCAGGAGTGAATATTCTGATTTTTCATTATTTCCAGGGAAATGTATCGTTCAGGTTCTTCCTCCAATGCAAACTCAAGGCATGACAACAGACGATGTGCCGGACTTAACGGAGAGAGCACGCAATTTGCTTATGACCACATGGAATGAAATCTCTGCTCCTATCCTCAAAATGCATGGGGCCCAATGAAGTCACTATGTACAAGTCTTTATGGAGTGTTTGCATCAGTGATGTTTGTGCTGAGGTCTATACTGATGCTTCAGGTTGTGTAATGAGTTTTACACTAAATGGATTTTCATGAAACATTAGGAATTACTCATTGATCAGCAAGATGCTGTCACTTATGATGGTAGTCTCTTGCTGGTCAACATGGGTAGGGAATCCCAACCACTGGATTTAATATCTGAAGTGGGATTTCTTGCTTCTAAGTAATAGGAAGAAAATAGATGCTCTGTGAGCTGTTTAACTGCTGTCAGTTCTTCTAGCCAGGTGGCCATGTGTTCAGGCTCTTTTCATTCATAGTGAGAGTATGTTTCTCTTCCATTGTGCCCATAAATTCCAGCACTAGTATTTGATCACAGTCAATGTTTAGATTGAGAAAATAGACTGAAAATTATTGCTGCCATTCTCTAATAAATTAGCACTCTGCAATACTAGTTGGTCAGACTTCTAAACTTCAGGATTTTTGTTTTGGTTCACAGAACTAGATAATTTTGTTTTTGAGACAGAGGCCATTTACACATTCCGCATCCTTTCCTGATCAGGCTTCTGTTTCCCTTCCTGTTTTATTTGCTGCTTATCCAGGGAATTAGAATGTGTTGGTGCCTACCTGCTGTACATGAGGCAGAGTTATTACTACAATCTGAACTTGCCTTGATCCTATCAATATTAGTCAAGTACTTTCATCCAAATGTATTAAATTGACTTAACTGTGTAATGTATTTGTTGAGGTGAAGATGTCTTAAGCTTTGCAGGAAGCAAGTTCCCACTAATGACGTAATTGCTGTTGCATTGCTGAGCTCAAGTCAGTGAGTTTCAGTACTAGGGTTAGGACCTTATGTAAAATTACAAATCTCAGTATTTACAGTTTAATTGTACAGAACTTAACCTGCAGTAAATGTGTAAACTTGACTGTATGACATTTTGTGGCACTAGAAAGTAACACTGCCCCCCTCAATCTAGTGAAAGTCAAGTAATGTCGAGGCTACTTGGTCTTAATGGTGACTCCAAAGTATCAGTGTTTAGGGCCAGGAAGATGTATTCTGTAGCTTATCTTTGCTGTATTGCTTTTGAATGTCTGTTTCTGTACCATTTGTCTTGGTAAAATATTAAATAATGCTGCACGTAAATGTAATTTGCATTGCTTTAGGCTTTTATGTGACAATATTTGGTCCTTTTTAAAGTTGCCATTTTCAATCAACTTTTCAATAAGTATTTAGCAACAAGATCATATCTTGCACTTTCTCCCTATTCCCTCATTAACATTTTAGTTTGTGTCTTCATTCTGTGACTGCGGATTCAATGAACAATAAAATCATTTGGAGAATTATGTTTCAAGAGTTGGGAGTAATTACAGAGCACTGCTTACTAATTTGCTTGAAATGTCACTATACCTCAATCAGCAGTGTTTCAAAATAATGTTACCCTTAGCTATGATGCAGAAGATGTTTTGCTTTTCCACTGGAAAAAATAATTACTCTGGTCTTCTATTCCTGTCCAGCTGAACCCCTCTTGTAATAAACTTGTGACCAGGAGTCTGCTTCAAGCGACGAGATTCAGTCTGCACTGTCCCATTTTATTCCCTGTATCTATTGATTCCCTTGGGTGCAAAAAAATACTATCCATCTTAAGTACACTTTAAAGTTTTTTGAGAAGATTTGTAGCTCGGGTTGTGGATGAGCTTGTAGACTTGCTCGCCAAGCTGGTGTGTTTGATTACAGGCGTTCCGTCACCCTGCTAGATAACATCGTCAGTTCGTCTCTGGTGAAGCGTTGGTGTCCTGTCCCACTTGTTGTTTATATGCCCTGGTTTGCTGGGGTGGTTGGTATTACTTTCAGTTCTGTTTTCCTTTTAGTGGTTTTTATGAGGTTCAGTTCAATGTGTTTGTTGGGGTTCTGTTGATGGAATTCCATCAACAAACACGTTGAACTGGACCCGATATACAAACCACTAAAAAAACAGAACAGCAAACCGAGACATGTAAATAACAAGTGGGACAGAACACCAACGCTTCACCGGAGGCGCACTGACGATGTTACCTAGCAGGGTGACAAAATGTTTGCAGCCAAACATACTGGTTCACTGAGGAAGCCTAAGTACACTTAATGATTCAGAATTCTCAGCATTTTCAGACAAATTCCAGATGCTCACAGCCAGTGTTCTCTCTTTTTGTACTTTGCATTACTCTTCTAAATGATCAATATCGATTGTAAGTAGATGAGGCCCCAGCCCTGATACTTGTAGTACTCCCCAAGTTGCATCCTGTCAACTTGAAAGTGCCCCATTTATCTCTACTCTCAACTTCCTGTCCATTAACCAATCGCTTATCCTTTCAAATCATCCTACAGCACAGAAACCAGCTCATTGGCCCAACATGTCCAACTCCATGAGCCCTTATCTTGCATACTGACATTGAGAGACCTTGTATGAAAATATGAATTGGGAATAGCAATTGGCAGCATGGCCCTTCGAGCCTGCTCTGCCAATCGCAATGATCATGGCTGACCTGATTACTCCATATTCCTGCTCAGTCGTGATCACTTTCACCCCCATCCTAGTCTGTCAATGCATCTGCTCCTGCATTAATATTCAAAGATTCTGTTTCCACGGCCTGAACACTCAAAATAATTCTCCTTATCTATGTTTTGAATGGCTGGCACCCTATTTTTAAGCAATAATTCAGAGATCTTGAGTCTCCAATGGAGACAACCTTTTCACAATCGCCCTTCAAGAGCCCTCAGCACAGTACTCTGATAATCTCCAGCAGATGGGAGGTTAAAATCCAAGTGCCTTTTGTAAATCCCAACATTATAACTTCAAATGTCTAAGTCAAATGGGATTTCCTTTTGTAAAACCACATTGACTTAGAATGTAGAACTGTACAGCACAGGAACGAGCCCTTCGGCCCACGATGTTGTGCCGAACATGATGCCAAATGAAACTGATCCCTTCTGCCTGTTGTTGGTCCATATCCCTCCATTCCTTGCAAATTCATGTGCCTATCTAAAATCCCCTTAAATGCCCCTATTGTATCTGCTGCTGTCACCACCACCCCTGGCAGTGCATTCCAGACTCATACCACTCTGTTTTTTCAAAAAAAAACTTGTCCCTCATTTCTCATAGAACATAGAACAGTACAAGCCCTTTGGCCCACGATGTTGTGCCGAACTTTCACCCTAAACCTAAGGTCTATCTAACCTCCACCCCTACCTTTATATGATCATCTGTATGCCTATTTAATAGCCACTTAAATGCCCCTAATGAGGCTGACTCCACTACCCTCTCTGGCAATGCATTCCACGCCCCACCACACTGAGTAAAGAACCTGCCTCTGACATCTCCCCTATATCTACCTCCACTCACTTTAAAACTATGCCCCCTTGTAATAGCTACCTCCACCCTAGGAAAAAGTCTCTGGCTGTCCACTCTATCTATACCTCTGCTCATTTTGTACACCTCTATCAAGTCACCTCTCATCCTTCATCGTTCTAAAGAGAAAAGCCCTAGCTCTCTCCACCTTTCCTCGTAAAACCTTCCCTCCATTCCAGGCAACATCCTGGTAAATCTCTGCACCTTTTCCAACACTTCCACATCTTTCCTGTAATGAGGCAACCAGAACTGGACACAATACTCCAGATGTGGCTGAACCAGGGTTTTTGTATAGCTGGAGCATAACTTCATGGTTCTTGACCTCAATCCCTCTATTAATGAAAGCTAACACACCCTATGCCTTCTTAACAACTCTACTCACGTGGCTACCAGCTTTCAGGGAACTGTGGACATGAACCCCAAGATCCCTCTGCTCCTCCACACTGCCAAGAATCTTTCTGTTAACCCTGTATTCTGCTTTCAAGTTTGTCCTTCCAAAATGAATCACCTGTCACTTTTCAGGGTTAAACTCCATCTGCCATTTCTCAGCTCAGCTCTGCATCCTGTCAATGTCCCTTTGTAACCTAGAACAGCCCTCCGCACTATCCACAACTCGACCCACCCTCGTATTGTCTGCGAACTTACTAATCCACCCTTCTACTCCTACATCCAAATTATTTACAAAAATCACAAATAGAAGAGGACCCAGAACAGATCCTTGTGGTACACCACTCGTAACTGAGCACCATGTTGAATATTTTCCGTCCACTATCACCCTTTGCTTTCTAAGGCTCAGCCAATTCTGAATCCAATCTGCCACATTTCCCTCTATCCCATGCCTCCTTACTTTCTGCATGAGCCTACCATGGGGAACTTTATCAAACGCCTTGCTTAAATCCATGTATACCACATCCACTGCTCTACCTTCATCCATGTGTTTGGTCACCTCTTCAAAAGAATTCAATAAGGTTTGTGAGGCATGATCTACCCCTCACAAATCCATGCTGACTATCACGAATCAAACTGTGCCTATCCAAGTGATCATAAGTCCTATCTCAGAGCCCTTTCCAATAATTTGCCCACCACTGAAGTAAGACTAACTGGTCTGTAATTTCCGGGGTTATCCCTATTCCCTTTTTTTGAACAAAGGAATGACATTTGACACTCTCCAATCTTCTAGCACAAAAACCGTGGACAGTGAGGATGATAAGATCATCGCCAAAGGTCCTGCAATCTCTTCCCTCGCTTCGCGTTGAATCCTTGGATAAATCCCATCAGGCCTGAGGGACTTATCTATCTTCAAGTTCCTCAAAATTCCTAGTATATCTTCCTTCTTAACGAAGTCTACTTTGAACTCCCCTGCCCCCAATTTTAAATGCATGCCTCTTAGTATTAAACATTTCAACTCTTGGTGGGGGAGGGGGGAGGATTCTGACTGTCAACCCTATATATGCATCTCCTAATTCTATAGACTTCTGTTTTTCTAGCCTCTCCTGATAGCTCATACCCTCTAATCCAGGCAGCATCCTGGTAAACCTCTTCCGCACCCTCTCCAAAGCCTCCATATTCTTTCTGTAATGTGGTGACCAGGATTAAACATAATACTCTAAGTGTGGCCTAACTAAAGTCTATAAAATGGCAACATTAATCCTGACTCTTGTACTCCATTCCCTGACTAATAAAGGGAAGGAAGACGTGCGGTTTCTTTACCACCCTATCTAATTGCATGGCTCCTTTCAGGGAGCTATGTACTTGAACCCCAAGATCCATCTGTAAATCAGTGCTGCTCCAGGTTCTTCCATTAACTGTATACTTGTCCCTAACGTTTGATCTCCCAAAGTGCAGCACCTCACACTCACCCGGATTAAAATCCATCTGCCATTTCTCCGCCCATATCTGCAACTGATCTCTATCCCGCACTATCATTTGACAACCTTCTACACTATCCACAACTCCACCAATCTTTGTATCATCTGCAAAATTACTAACCTGCCCATCTACATTTTCATCTAAGACATTTATATATATCACAAACAGCAGACATCCCAGTACAGATTCTTCTGGAACACCACTAGTCATGGACCTCCAGCCTGAAAAATACCCTTCCACCAATATCCTCTGTTCTAGAGTTGAAATGTCTAATGCTGGGGGGCATGCATTTAAGATTAGAGGAGGTAAATTCAAAGGAGATGTGAGGGACAAGTTTTATTTACACAGTGGTAGGAGTGTAGAACTAACTGCTAGGGATGGTGGTGGAGGCAGATACAGTAGGGGCATTTAAGGGACTTTTAGATAAACACGTGAATAATCAGAGGGGACTTGCTCTAACCATACAATGCTTTTCTAAATGTGTTGTTAATGCTTTCTTAATAATAGATTCCTGCAATTTCCTGATGAAAGATTTCAGGCTAACTGACCTCATTCTGTTTTTTTTCTCCCACTTTTGAATGGTGGATCTGAATTTGCTGATTTATCTGCTAAGAGCATTCAGAATGACCAATTGGGAGTTACTCATTTAATTAAATGCATTGTATTTTTTAATCTGGACCAAAAATGACATGCAGTGTGTACTGTCACCAATTGAAGTATCATCTGTCTACTAACCAGCATTTTCTTCCCAACTCTGATCTCTTTTAATCTAGGTAGATTTCATTGATATGGTTTGGTTGAGCAGGTGGACAAGCGGTAAGTGAAATTCAGTCTGGAGAAGTGAGGTAATGAAAATGGAAAGGGTAAACAAACTGAGGGAATACACCATAGGTGAGATGTTAACAAGACAGCTAGTGGCAGTAAATAACCTTGTAGTTCTTTTCTGTTTGTCCCTGAAAGTGGCAGGACAAGTAGATAAGTTGGTAAAGAAGGCATATGGAATATTTTTTCTACTTCATGAATATATAAAATACAAAAGCAGGGATGTGATACTGGGACTATTATAAGACACTGGTCAGTCCAGTGCTGGAGCTTTGTGTACAGTTCTGGTTAGCACAATCATTGGAAGGATATAATTGCTCTAGCGAGAGTATAGAGGAGATTTACAAGAATATTGCGGGGCATGAAAATTGTAGCTAAGGGCAAAGATTGGAAAGGCCAGAGTTTTCTTTAGAACAGAGGAGGCTGATGTCTGATTTAATTGAGGCGTACAAAATAATGAGGAGCATGGATAGAAAGTGGAGTGGGAAAAGCTGTTTTCCCCAGCAGATGTGTCAGTTACCAGGGGGCACAGAGTGAAGGTGATTGGTAGAAGCATCAGAATGGACTTGAGGCAAAACCTCCCCTGACCACCAACCCCCTCCCCGGCTCCCCACCACCTCCCCCCTGCCCCCCACCGGGATGGGGATGGTCTCTGAAATCCCCTCTCCTGATTGGTGCTTGAGGCAGAAACCCTCAACTCATTTAAAAGGAATCTGGATCTGTTCCTGAAATGCTGGAGTCTTTGAGATCATGGACCAGGGAAGTAGGTTAAAATGAGCAGTTCTTTTCTCTATCTTTGCTGGTGCAAATAGGACAGACTAAGTGGCCTCCTTCTATGCTGTTACTTTTCTGTGATTCTAATTACCTGCATACTATTTAATCTCAAAACCTTGCCATCTTTTAGAATGTTACCACATAAAAAATAGAATATTTGGTCAACAAGTCTGCTCCACCATTCAGTAGATATTGCAATATGCCAAAAACAGGGAGAGTCCTAAAAGTAGGGCTGTGCCATTCAGCTCCATGAGAAGGCTCCCTAGTTCTTGATCTTGGCAGGTCGTTGACCTCCATGTCCTATTCCTGTACTATCCCCTATTCTTGATGCTGTCAATCTGTCTTGAACTCAGAGTGATGAGCTTCCACAACCCTCTAGGCTAGAGAGTTTCAAAGATTCACCACCCTCTGAGCAAAGAAATATTGTCTTATCTCAATTGAAGTGGTTTGCCCTTTATTCTAAGAGTGTCCCTCCCTGATTTGAGACTCAGCCATGGAACACACACCTGTATCTTCTTTATCTCTTTAAGAATTTTATAAGTTTCTATGAGATTACTTCTCATTCTTCTACAATCCAGAGAATACGGTCCCAGTATACTCAATCTGTCCTCATAGGACAGTCCTACCATACCAGAATTGTTTTGGTAAAACTCTTGCTGCACTGCCTCTGGAAAAGTGACCTCAACCCACGTTTAACAAAAGAGATTCATGAAGGTATTATAGAGTCATACAACATGGAAACAGACCAACTCATCTGTGCTGACCAGACATCCCAATCTGACCTAGTCCTATTTGCCAGCATTTGGCCCATATCCCCTCTAAACCCTTCCTATTCACGTACCCTTCCAGATGCCTTTAAAATGTTGTAATTGTACCAGCCTCCACCACTTCCTCTGGCAGCTCATTCCATACATGCATCACCCTCTGTGTGAAAAAGTTGCCCCTTAGGTACTTTTAAATCTTTCCCCTCTCTTAAACCTACGCCCTCAAGTTTTGGACTCCCCCACCCTGGGGAAAAGACCTTGAATTTTCACCTTATCTGTGCGTCTCATGATTTTTATAAACCTCTACGAGGTCACCCCTCAGTCTCTGATGCTCCAGGGAACATAGCCCCATCTTATCCTCTCCCTATAACTCAAACCCTCCAGTCCTGGCAACATCCTTGTAAATCTTTTGTGCTTCCTCTCAAGTTTAGCAATATCCTTCCTATGGAAAGGCAACCACAATTGTAAGCAGTATTCTAAAGGTGGCCTTACCAATGTCCTGTACTGCTACAACATGATGTCCCAACCCCTATGGTCAGTGTTTCGACCAATGGAAGGCAAGCGTGCCAAACTCCTCCTCCTCAGCACTGTATCTACCTGCGACTCCACTTCCAAGGAACTATGCACTTGCACCCCTAGATCTCTTTGTTCGGTAACTCTTCCCAGGGCCTTACCATTACTTGTATAAATCCTGCCCTGGTTTGCCTTTCCAAAATGCAACAAAAGGTAAATTTATCTAACTTTATGCATTTTAAGACCTTCAACACTTCCTCTTGTGAATGTGAATCTTTTCAAGACATCACTATTTATTTCCCCAAATTCCCTAGCTTCCATGTCCTTCTCTGCAGTAAATACAGATACAAAATATTCATATAGTATCTCTCCCATCTCCTGTAGTTCCACACACAAATGGCCACATTGATCTTTACAGGGCCCTATTCTCTCCCTAGTTACTCTTTTGTCCTTAATGTACTTATAGGCTCTCTTTGGATTCTCCTTAACTTTATTTGCCAAGGATATCTCAAGTCCCCTTTCTGTCCTCCTGATTTCCCTCAAGTATACTCTTACTGCCCATATATTCCTTAAAGGATTCACTCGACCCCAGCTGTCAATACCTGCCATATACCTCCTCCCTTTTTCTTGGCCAGAGTCTCAATTTCTCTAGTCCTTCAGCAGCTACCAGCCTTGCCCTTCACACTAACAGGAGCATACTATCTCTGAACTCTCATTATCTCATTTTTAAAGACCTCTGACTTCCCAACTGTCTCTTTACTAGTGAATAGCCTCCCCCAATCAATTCTTGAAAGTTCCTGTCTAATACTATCAAAATTGGTCTTACACGATTTAAACTTTTCACTTTTTTAAATCAAGTCTATCCTTTCTGTAACTATTTTAAAACTAACAGAATTATGATCACTTGCCCCAAAGTCGTCCTCCCACTGACACCACAGTCACCTGCCCTGCCTTATTTCGCAGCAGAAGGTTAAGTATTTCTCCTTCTTGTGGGTATATGAATAGAAAGTGTTTAGAGAAATATGGGCCAAATACTGGCAAATGGGACTAGACTTATATTCGAATATCTGGTTGGCATGACCGAGTTGGACCAAAGGGTCTTTTTCCGTATTGTATATCTCTGAGTTTATGAATCTAAATGCAACTTAATTTATCAATCTTACCCCTTAGCTCCAAAGAAGCATTAAATAAAGTTGCTAGATGAGGTAGCATGCCTGAGGATTTGGAGCAGTTAAGGATTTAATAAGGATTGATTAAGAGGAGAATAATAGGGTGTGAAAGTAAATTTGCAAGGAACATAAAAGATAGAGATTTCATAAGTACGCAAGGAAGAGAAAGCTTAGTGAAGATTAAGGTGCCAAACTGGGGTCTGGTGACAGGGGGAGACATTGTGGAGTTGAGATGCTATAGTTTTTGCAAGCTATCTGGACACAATGACTGATTGAAGTCTGTGCTATGTGTGGCTCAGCTATTCACTGAACAAGCTTATTTAGTGACATCACACTGTTGTTTTGAAAAATAACCTGTGACTCAAGATGTTGCAGAAATCATGTCATTCCCAGCTGAATTGAAGACTGACTTTGAGAGGCTGCGAGACAACACGGTGCAGGGCTGGATGAACACAGCAGCATCATAGGAGCAGAGAGGCTGACGTTTCGGGCCTAGACCCT
>NC_063359.1:42115663-42143727 GCF_021869965.1 Rhincodon typus | reverse complement strand
TGCTGCTTGGCCTGCTGTGTTCATCCAGCTCTACACCTTGTTATCTCTGTACAATCTAAGTCTGACTGGGAACAAATGAAGAATTCCCCAAGAAGTAGGAACTCCTCAATGAAAAAAGCACAGCAAAGAACAAGGGTCTGCATCAACCAAGAGGAGATGGCAGCAACATTGAAATGGATGTAAAATAACTTGACCTAATAGAAGTCATCCTGACAGCTTCAGTGATGTGATCAAATGTGAAATTAACCTCAGTGAAAACTGAATGGATCAAAGCACCAAGCCTGTGAACAGTGACTGTGTATTACCGAATCAGACGCAAAGTGCTGCTTTTACATTTAGTGAAAGTAGATGAATTTCCTTATGCTGTTAGATACTATAATTTGTTATGTGGCAATACGTTGTGAATTGTAAAAGATCTCTTTGCTGTATATTTTGTGTTTTATTCTGTTTAATATTAAATGTAGGAAGGTATGATTTGACCTATTTCTGATTTCTGACCAAGTCAGATTTTCATCATTTCAATAACATTTTGGGAAAGGTTTACTTCTGTCATTCTGTTAATTTGGCGTAATACTTATCAATGCATACCAGCCGGTCAGTCCAAGGCTTTTAGAAACTCAATTCTGAACATAGAACATAGAAGATGTTGGCGGCACGTTGGCTCAGTGGTTAACACTGCTGCCTCACAGCACCAGGAACCCAGGTTTGATTCCACCCTCAGGCAACTGTCTGTGTGGAGTTTGCACATTCTCCCTGTGTCTGCATGGGTTTCCTCCGGGTGCTCCGGTTTGCTCCCACAGTCCAAAGATGTGCAGGTTAGGTGGATTGGCCATGCTAAATTGCCTGTAGTGTTCAAGGATGTGGAGATTAGGTGGGTTATAGGGTGATGACTGGTTGGGCCGAAGGGCCTGTTTCCACACTGTAGGGATTCTAAGATAGAACGGTACAGTACAATACAGGGTCTTCAGCCCACGATGTTGTGTTGACCTATTATCCTACTAAGATCAATCTACCCTGCGTACCCTATGTTTTACTATCCTCCATGTGCCTCTCCAAGAGTCGCTTAAAAGTCTCTAAAGTATCTTACTCCACTACCACTGCTGGCGGCGCATTCCACACGCCCACCACTCTGTGTGAAGAACCTGCCTCTGACATCTCCCCTATACCTTCCTCCAATCACCTTAAAATTATGCCCCCTTGTAATAGTCATTTCTGCCCTGGGAAAAAGTCTCTGGCTATCCACTCTATCTATGCCTCTCATCATCTTGTACACCTCTATCAAGTCACCTCTCGTCCTTCTTCGCTCCAATGAAAAAGCCCTAGCTTCCTCAACCTTTCCTCATAAAACCTCCAGTCCAGGCAGCATCCTGGTAAATCTCCTCTGCACCCTCTCTAAAGCTTCCACATCCTTCCGATAATGAGGCCAAGAACTGAACACAATATTCCAAGTAAATTCTGGATCTGTCAAACTTTGTCTTTGGGATATTTCAGTCTCATGTCTCCAAGCTAATACTTGAAAACTAAAATGTTATTCGATTTGACCTTGTATGGTCACTTAATTGTGGTCCTGCTTAGTCCAAAGATGTGCAGGTTAGGTGGATTCGCCATGCTAAATTGCCCATAGTGTCCAGGGATGCTGAGGTTGGTGGATTAGCCATGGGAAATGCAGGGTTACAGGGCTACGGTAGGCCGATGGGTCTGGGTGGGATGCTCTTCAGAGGGTTGGTGTGGACTCGATGGGCCAGATGGCCTCCTTCCACACTGTAGGGATTCTATGAACATACATCCCTTACAGTCTGAAACAGGAGAACTGATAATGGAGAACAAAAGAAATGGCAGAGTAATTAAATAAATACTTTATAAAAACCGAAAGAACTGTGGATGCTATCAATCAGAAACATAAACAGAAATTGCTGGAAAAGCTCAGTAGGTTTGGTAGCATCTGTGGGAGGGTCACTTGACTTCCAACGTTAACTTTGATTTCTCTCCACAGATGCTACCAGACCTGTTGAGCTTTTCCAGCAATTTCCGTTTTTGTGTGTAAAATAAATACTTTAGTCTGTCTTCACTGAAGACACAAATAACTTCCCAGAAATGCCTGTGAAGCAAGGACTTATTGGGAAGGAGAAATTAAGGAAAATTAGTATCGGTTCAAGAGAAAAATTGCTGGACTGAAAACTGGTAAATGCTGAAACCAGATAATCTACATCTCAGGGTACTGAATGAAGTCTCCATGGAAATAATGGATATGCTAGTTATCTTCCTAAATTCTGTAGGTTGTGTAGAACAGTCCTGCAGAGATCTTCCATTTATGTACCGTCAGCAATAAGTTTTTGTCAACAAGAAGCTTGGTGGACAGTGAAGAGTCATCAACATATATCCAGGGTTGTAAGGTTTGACCAAAGGGAGAAGCTGAATATACTGGGGCGATTTTTCCTGGAGCATCGGAGATTGAGGTGTGACCTTATAGCGGTTTATAAAATCATGAGGGACATGGATAGGGTGAATAGGTAAGGTCTTTTCTCTGGAGTAGGGGTGCCCAAAACTAGAGGGCATAGGTTTAAGGTGATGGGAGAAAGATGTAAAAGGGACCTACAGGGCAACTTTTTCCACGCAGAGTTTGGTGCGTGTATGGAAGAGCTGCCAGAGGAAGTGGTGGAGGCTGGTATGATTACAACATTGAATAGGCATCAGGATGGGTACATGAATAGGAAGGGTTTGGAGGGATGTGGGCCGAATGCTGGCAAATGGGACTAGATTTATATCGGATACCTGGTCGACATGGACAAGTTGGACCGAAGGGTCTGTTTATGTGCTGTACAGCTCTATGTTTTGCAGACTGTTGGTGATATCTGCAGAATTATGTATGTGTATTTTGAATTGGAAAGGGATATAGTTGTAATTCTGGATTACACCTTTGATATTAAGTAGTTTTCTCATTTCTAAGTTTTCCTACATTTTGTGTGATACAAAAATCTCTTATTTGCAGAGTAGTACCAAGGAGAATCAAACTGGCTACTTTATACTGATGCTACTGCTTGTATCTATTGGGACATGATTATCACATTCCTTCTGTCACTTTTGTAACACATTTCTTTTAACTTTGAACACACTTGTAGTGAAAAGGTTATCATAGAAATCAAATGATTCAGTACTCAGCACTTGTATGGCCCATTGTGCCTGTGCTGGTCTATGAATGAATTTGACATTTGCAAACTCCTTCAAAGCAATTTATTGTCTTCAAGACCTGAGCTGAAACAACTGGAAGTGAATTTTATTTAACCTATACAACATTTTTGATATAACATTTTTCCTTTAGGTAATTCTCAACATTCCTGTGGACGGATGCAAATTGATTAATGTTATATTGCAAGCTGATGGGAATGAGTTAGGTTTTGGCAGTTCATGGAAGCCTGACTCCTGATCTTTCCCAACAGTTGTGGAGCAGTTAACCTCAAAAACAAGTGTCTTTCTGTAATGGAGAGGAGATGCCTCAGTCTTTTGTGATCTACATCTCCTTGCAAATATTTGCTTATGTTGCAAGCCAAAGAAGTGATCAGTTCTAAAGAAAAGTCAGAGTGGAAACAAAATGTCAACCGTTTTTCTCTCTCCACAGATGCTGCCAGACCTGCTGATTTTCTCCAGTATTTTCTGTGTTTGGTTCAGCATTGTAACTCTGCAATGAATAAGAGCTCTGATTTATTACAGAGATACGTAGCTATTCATCTCTAGATCAGGCTGAACCACATAAAGCACTAACATTCCTGCTCTCCTTTGGCAATTCCCACTATTGCAGGAATGTAATGGTAATCTCTGGCTTCTTTTTATCCCTGCTGCAAAGTCTGTTTCCTAGCTACCAATACTATCCCCCTCCTTGGTGAGATACTCTCAATAAGTGAATAAATCTTGTGTACACATTTGATGCCAAATTGAGCTTCATGTTCACACCGTCACCAAGATTGCCTATTTTTACTTCTATACGTACAAATAGACAAATCTGGAGCAGGAGGGAGCTCGTTGACCTCTCAAGCCTGGTTTGCCATTTGACAAGATCAGAGTTGATATGATTGTGGCCTCTAAATTCTTATCTACCTCATACTTTTTAACTGACTTGTTGTAAATTTCTAAATCAGCCTTCGGCCTTACGAGATCATCCCACTTCACCTAATCTTGACTCATCTGCTGCTGAAAACCTCATTCACAGCTTGTTACCTCTAGATTTCACTATTCCAATGCATTCTTGGCTAGTCTCCCACGCTCTGCCCATCCGTTATTTGAGGTCATCTGTAGTGCTGGCACTTACATCTTAATTCTCACCAAGAACCATTCACCTGTCAGACCTGTCCTCTTTGACCTACATGGCCTCTTAGTTAAGCAATTGTTCAATTTTAAAATTTCCTATCCTCATTTTTAAACTTTGCACTGGCCTCATTCTTCTCTGTAAACTCATCCAGTATTACAACTCTTTGAAAATCTATGTGCTCCTCAAATACAGGCCTCTTGAGCATCCCTGATTTCCATTGCTTCAACATTGGCTTTGTGCTTTCAACTGCCAAGCATCCAAGCTCTTCAATTCCTTTTCCAAGCTTCTCACTTCTCTCTCCTTTAAAATGTGCTCTTGAAAACCTAACTCTTTAACCAAGCATTTTAGTACACTGGCATAGCAATCCATCTGTCACTCATTGTCACATTTTATTTTCCAAATTTCCTGTGAAGCCGTTTGGGATGTTTTACTATGTGAAAGCTGCTATATAAATACAAGTTGTCGCTTTGTCTGCACTGAAGACAGACACTGACATTTTTAAAAATTTATTTTCCAAAAAGAACAATTACAAAATAAGTTTCAAAACGAAAAAAAAACTGGATTAGATTCTCCATTTCCCACGTGTTGTTCATTTGTGAAGAATCTTGCACTAATGAAGAAATGAGTTTTAAATTAATGATCATGCAAAAACCTTTCTTTTGTGTAATTTCAAGTCGGCTTGCAGGAAGTAACAAACAGCTCATGGGATGTTGTTAAGGTAATATCTGTGCCGTGACTCCTATTGAGAAACAACCACAATCCTATGTCTAATTCTGAGCAGAGATGATGAGTCTGCGGTGGATGTGTAGGCCACTGTGCATTATTACTCACGGTACGAGTTTGAAGTGTCACAGCGCGTACCAAAAGTAATAATGGACTGTCACCAACGTTCATTTCTTTATCCTTTCTCACGTGAAACAAGTTTTGGTCTGAAATAATGTACTGGCAAAACCTCTTGAACCTTTGCAGGAGAATATTTGCTTTGGGCTCTTTAAGCACTGCTTCTGAATTCAGCATCAAGAGCCCACATTAGAGATATAATCTATGCATCAATGAATCCAAATCTGTTGAAAAAGTCTTTCGGACAAATGCTAGATATGAAAGCATGTGAGCTTTTCATAGATCTCCTATTATACATTAAAATATGAATAATGTATTATTCTGGGTTGCAGATTTACTCAGTCATTTGCAAATATTTGTGCACGTTTCTGGATTTGCTCATGCCAGCCTCCAAGGCCAGATGAGAAGAGAACCCAGAGCTGGGATTCTAAAGCCAGCAATCAAAGACATCAACAATTTAAAAGTTGGTTGCCCTTGAACTGAAGGCATTGTTGCTAAATTTGCAGGTGGCACAAAGGTAAGTGGAGGGACAGGTAGTGTTGAGGAAGTGGGGAGGCTGCAGAAGCACTTGAACAGGCTAGGAGAGTGGGCAAGAAGTGGCAGATGGACTACAACATGGGAAAGTGTGAGGCTCTGCACTTTGGTAGGAAGAATAGAGGCGTGGACTGTTTTCTAAACAGGGAAAGCCTTCAGGGGTCTGAATCACAGGATTCTCTTAAGGTTAACGTGCAGGTTCAGCTGGCAGTTAGGAAGGCAAATGCAATGTTAGCATTTATTTCAAGAGGGCCAGAAAACAAAAGCAGAGATATGCTGTTGAGGCTGTACAAGGCTCTGGTCATACCGCATTTGGAATATCGAGCAGTTTTGGGTCCCATGTCTAAAAGAAAGATGTTCTGGCATTGGGATGGGAGGTGGGATTCAGTTCCTTCAGTGTCACTGGGTCAAATTCCTGGAATTCCCTCCCTAATGGCGTTATGGGTCAACCTACACAGGAGGACTGCAGTGGTTCAAGGCAGCAGCTCACCACCACCTTCTCAAGGGCAACTAGAGACAGGCAATAAATGCTGGCCAGCCAGCTATGCCCACACCCCATGAAAAGAAAAATGGGGACCAATATCCTAATGGAAAGGATAGGCAGTCCTGTGGATAGCAGGTAAAAAACAAGCAAGATTTAATTATTTCAAAATAATCTGTAAAGTAAGTAGGAGTGGAGGGATCTGGCTACGTATGCATAAGTCATTCGTCGTAGTAGGACAGATGAACAGAGGAGTTAATGAAACATACAGAATCCTGGGCTTTATTAACAGGGATACAAGAGCAAGGAAGTGATGTTGAACTTGTGTAAGTCATACCTCAGCTGGAGTTTGTGTATAGATCTGAGTGTCTCATTTTAGAAAGGATATGAATGTATTGGAGAAAGTACAGAAGAGGTTTACAAGATTGGCCTCTAGGATCAGAAATTTCAGTTACCAAAATACATAAGAAAGGATAGAGACTTGAAGAGGCCTGAAATCAATGTTCTGAACTGAGGGAAAGCTGGTTTTAATAAGATCCAATATGATTTGGCCAGACTGGACTGGGAGCAGATACTTTTTTGGTAAATTTGTGTCTGAACAATGGGGCATATTCATGAAGGAAATAAGAAGAGTACCACAGATGTCCTATGGTACATCTTGTACAGATATGAAGTTAGGCATAATGCCAGCAGTTATATTTATAGCTACAGCCTCAAACAGATGTATTACAAAACCAATTAAATGTATGCAAATGTGAGACCTTATATACAGTGAAATGTCACCTATGCCACCAAAGTACCCCGAAAAGCATTTAGTTTTCTGTCCCTACTTCCAAGATAAAGGTGGAACCAACAAATCCAGTGCACTCTGGATGTCAAGGGAAATACACGATTCAATTAAAAAAGGGCTAATAGCAGAAACTGAGAGCTCAAAACAGCAGAATATCTAAAGCAGCATAAAATGTGCAAAAGAGAACTCAAACAGGAAATTAGGGGAGTGACAAAGGCGCATGAAAGGATAATGGCAGGTAAAAAAAGAAAATCCTAAGTTAGTTTACAAGTTCATTAAGGGTAAAAGGTTAACTAGGACAAAGTAGGGTCCATTAAAAAGCATAGCGGTAATTTGTGCAAGGAGCTGGAGGATATAAGTAAGTTCTAAATGAATACTTTGTATTGTTGTTCGCTAGTGTGATGGACAATGTGAGTACGGAAATCAAGGACATAGGCTGTGATATAATGAAAGAGGCGGTTCTGAGCAGTTTGTTAGGTTTAAAAGTAAATAAATCTCCAGGGCCGGATGAAATGTGAACCAAGCTGATGAAGGAGACAAGGGAGAAAATCGGGCCCTGGCAATCATTTTCTATTCCTCTCTGGCCGCAGGAGAAGTGGCCATTGTGGAACAATTATACAAGAAGGTTGGAAGACAAACCAGGAAACTACAAGCTAGTCAGTCTAACCTCATTTTGAACTAAACACTTTTGAACACAGGCTAGGAAAGAACAAGGATGTTGTAGGACAGGACCAATGGTGTCAGCAAGAACCATTGCTCTGTATACATCTTGTTCCTCTTGCTTCCACTTACTGCAGCAGCATCTGAAACGCAGATATTAATCTATGGTACATCCTGTATGGAAGTTAGGCATTATGCTGGCACAGTTACATTTAGAGCTACAAACATTCAAACAAATAAATGTATTACAAAACCAATAAAAAATGTATGCAAATGTGAGACTTTATATACAATGCAATGTCACCCATGCCAGTAAAGTGCCTTCAAAAGGATTTTATTTTCTCTCTCTAACTCTACATCTCAATGTTGTCCCAGTTTCTGCGGCATGGGTGGAGGGAGCCTGCTCAGCAGCTTAGCCTGTTGACCCTGGAAGTTTTGTCAGGTGACCCTGGGAGCACTGGATTGACCAGACATGCTGAGGGTCTTCTGGCCAGAGGCAGGTAGACCTTTTTTGAGTTCAGCTTCCAAGGGTCAGAGGGGTCAGGTAGGATGGAGGTGCTGACCATCTTTTGATTATCTTGAGTATTTTTGAGGGACCTCTGTATGGGTTCCTCCTCTGTCCGGGTGCCTCCTAGTACACCCTGTCTCCCTGCCTCTCCAGCATACACAGAGGGTAGCTGGACCTGGGTGTGGCAAGTACCTGTCTGTCTATGGAGACAGCCAGTCAGTTGCATGACTCGCTGTAATACTGCAGCTTCTGGGCAATGAGGGCCATCATGTCCCACGTACCTGTCTGTTGCTCCTATTGCCTTCTTTGCATGTGGACAAAGTCTCTAATTGCCAACCCCCACAGAGAAAAGGTGGAGCAGAAGGCAGGCATTGCAAAAGAGTGGGAGATTTCAACATCAAGTTTGTCATTATTCTGAAAGCCAAGGAGAACATTTTGGAACAGTTTACACAGTAGAGATACACTCCAAGGAAGAGAATGAAGATGGCTGCTTATGCCAACATCAAAGAGACTCTGCTAACAGGGCTGAAGGCATTCTGAGCAGAGAACCTGCCCATCTTTGACCTAATCCTGCAGGAAACTGGAGTCATGTTGAAGAGGCTGGCTCACAAGGAGTTCACCTGCAAGGACTGATTGAAAACAAGGCCAGGCACCATCTGTTATAAAGTACATACCTTCTATTATGACAGCAATGACAGTTGTTTGGTATTTCTGTCATAATTTATCAGAATTTTGACAGTCATCAATAACCTGTTTGAGTAAAGTTCTATTTTATTGTCCTGTCTCTTGGCACACCTTTATTACGCATTCAGATTAATTTTTGCATCTTCTGTGCAGCCCATCTGCATCGAACTACTTCACTTGTTCTTACCTGTTGCAGCACAACCAGAATATCTCAGATAGTTGCTCTTCCCATGCCCTTTACATTACCTCCAGGATTCCGGCTTTCCTCACCACCCATTCATAATCCACACGACTGTTCTCAGAGATATAATTCATAAACAAGAAGTCATCTTACATGAATAAATAACTAATATTTAAATCTTCCTATGTATTACCACCATTTTCTGCTTCCAATTCAATCTGACAACCTGTCCAAAAATTGAGGGTTGGATCAGTCACAGTCTTATAAAGTTCAATACAAACAATTCTGATTTGGTTTTCACCAGCACCTCATGTGATTCTGACATCAATTCCACCAACCTCCCTGGCTGTTTCTTAAGGACATTGATCACATGAAGAAAGACTTGAGAAATTAGGAAGGACAAGGCAATATGGCTGTGCATGGGTGATAATAACCAAAGTGAGGCAGGAGGAACAAAGTACAAACTTAAGAGTATACCCGAAGGTAAGGTCAGAAAAACAATAAAAAGGACAGAGTTAAAAAGTTCTGATCCGCAGCATTCGTAACAAATTAATAGCACAAACAGAAAGAAATAAGTATAATCTGATAGGGTATTTCAGAGAAATGGTTTCATTGTAATCAAGACTTAGATTGGAATATTATACACTTTGACAGTATTTTGGAAGGACAGGAAGAAAGGAAAAGATGGTGAGGTACCTCTGTTTTAATGGATGAGATTAATATAGTCATAAGAGATTACCTTGATCAGAAGAGTAAGATAGAGAATTAGTTTGTGGATATTAAGAAATAGCAAAAAAAGAGTTACTTGTGGAAGTATTTTATAGGTCCCTGAACATTAGTTGGATTAAAGGGCAGAGTATACATGAATAAATAATTAGGGGCTTGCTAAAAGTGTACTACAATAATCATAGGTGATTTTAATGTTCATATAAAATGGGCAAAAGAAAATCAGGAAGAAGAGGTCATAAAGTTTAGTCAATTTCTTAGACCAATAAGTTTTAGAGTCAGTCAATCAGGGAACAGGCTATTTTGACCCTGGTCAAGTAAAATGAGACTGGATTAATTAATGTTTTCATAACAAATGGAGCTTCCAGACAACAATAATCATAACATAATAGAATTTCACATTCTGCCTCAGAGTAAGAAACATAGACCGATGACCAGTGTCTTAAGTTTAAATAAAAACAAGGAATGATAATAAAGTTGGTTAAAGTGGACTGGTGAAATAGTTTAAATGTAGGACAGTTGAGAAAGTGTAGCAAATATTTAAGGGAATATTTCATACCTCAAAAGATATATTCCAATCAGAAAGAAAAATGATAACAAGGATGCACTATTCATAGCTAATTATAAAAGGTCAAGGATTGTATCAAATTGAAAGAAAATGCATGCAATACTTGCAAGATTTGTTGTAGGTCAAACAAATATCGGGACATTTCGTCTGAGAGTTTGTAGACTTTGGTGATGCCTGAACTTTTGAATGTATCCATGAAGGAGTAAAACATATTTTTGTTGAACCAGGGAGTCAAGAGGCAGACAGGGCAGCAATGAAAATGGAGTTAAGGCCACAATTTGATCAACCACGATTGCACTGACTAGCAAAGCAGGCACTAGGGACCAAAAGGCCTACTCTTGATCCTAATTCTTATGATTTTATGCTCCCTAAAGGATTAGGACCTAGAAAGTGAATCTCACACAATCCTGGGTCTCCATTCTCAATGACATGTACCTACTGTACATGGTCAACAATGGTTCAAGGAGGCAGCTCACCACCACAAGGCAATTAGTATTGTCAATCAATGTTCACTCAGCCAGTGATGTCCACATCCCGTGAATGAATTTAAAAATCTGTAGCTGTTTTATGCCTGCAAAATAAATGAAATGGGAATAAATTTTGGAAACAAAAATCTCACAGTTAAAAGGACAACCTAGAAGCCATCAGATCTGAAGTTGGGTGAAGCCATTTCTCAGGCAAACCCTTAGATTTGTTTAAAATAGACTTTAAGCTCTTGCATATGTCAATTAAGGTGTTAACATACGGGTATTTGTGGCAGTTAGTCTGCTGTACTCAGCATTCAAACAGTGACTGCCACCAAAAAAGTGTTATTAGAAGTATTCTGTGAGGCATGAACCTACAATGAATCTGATTTGCCACTATGGGATTGTTACCATTGAGACAAAAGGTCACTCTGAAAATGCAATGCATCCCCACAGCTCAACTCATGTTACTGAGGCCAAAGCCTCTTTAAGGTTTGGTCTCAAACCTTCTGTTTAGATTTGTCTGTGAACCACTGGGCATTCATCACAAAAGTAGGACATGATACTCTAGAACTATTTTTTTGTCAATCTTCTGCTTTTGTCCACCTCTTCTCTATACCAGATTGTATCAGTTGCTGAAAATCGTTCTGCTAAACCATGCTAGAAGAAGCAATCTGAATTGTAATGATTAGGGTGTACCAGAAGTGTTATTATTGTTGCATAACAGGCAATTAATGAAACTGTACTCTGGACCTGGATATTGGGCAAGGTTAAAATCATTGATAAATGGTTTACCCAATTTGCTAACAAATCGTATCAGTAATATCTGATAATAAACAAGCTTTGCCACTCTGAACATTGAGAATCACCGTCAGCTCCAAGTATCGAAACTATATTCCTCTGACAGTTTCAGTTCCATCGTTCCTCTATCCAAGTTTTTGTGATATGATCCTTAGTGAGAAATACTGGTGTCCTGCAAACAATTTTAAACACAAGAAAATCCATTTAGCCAATCATTTTTTTTCCATCCAGAGCCCAGCTCCTAACTCCCCACAAACCCCAACCCCATAATTTGTAAATTTACTTACAACAACCATCAGAACCCACCAACCCAACTCCCACAAATATATTAGACGCATTAATAATTCCTTGTTGTGGGAAGCTATTTGACAATTTTTTTGGATCAACACTGTTTCAAATACTTCATTATGATGAAAGCTCATGAATCTTGAACTTGAATTCTATTCAGAAAATTCACTGCAACATGATATTTCTAAACAAGAACTCCATTGATGACTGACTCAAACCTGAGACGGAGAGCCAATTGGATGAAATATATCTTGTGTCACTGAATGCACTAAAGGAAATAAAAACAGAGGATTTAGAATCCCTACCTCCGGATGAAGAGCCATGGGTTTAAGTCCCACCTGATTTAGATGTGTGTAAAAACATCTCTGAAAGTGTTGATTTGAAAATATCACCATGAGCTTTTAAAAAGTTCTTTCATTGATATATGAATGTTGCTGGTTAGACTAACATTTGTTTGTTGCCCTTTCTAATTAACTTTGTAAAGGTAGTGGTCTTGAATTGCTTCAGAGCTTGGAAGGTTAGCACACGCATAGTCATGGGAGGCAGTTCCACAATTTTGACCCAGTAACAATGAAGAGCAGTACAGTTATAAGTCTGGATGACAATTCAGAATATAAGGCTATAAGATATAGGGGAAGAAGCCCAATGAGTCTGCTCTGGCAGTCGATCATAGCTGATTCTCCTGTCTTCTCCACATAATCCTTGATCCCCTTACTAATCAAGGACTTGTGTCTTAAGTATACTCAACGACTTATTGCCACAGAGAGCTGGGGACATCGAGTTCCATAGAGTCACCATCCTCTGGTTGAAGAAATTTTCCAGATTGTTGAGTAAATGCTAATGTTGTGACCGTACTGGAACAGCTTGGCTAGGGGAGTGGCAAGTTCTGAAGCATAAGTCATCAGTACAATTTTCAGAACATTGTCAGGGCTCACAGACTTTGCAGGATCCAGTGCTCTTGATATCACATGAATTTAAAAGCTGAAGGATTGGACAAATGCATGGCAGATGCAGCATAAAATGTGGATAAATGTGACGTTATCCAATTTGGTAGCAAAAATAGAAGGCAGAATATTATTTGATTAGCTGTATATTGAGAGAGTGGGATACACAATGAGATCTGGATATCTTTGTGCTGAAAGCAAGCAGGCACAGCGGGCAGTAAAGAAGGCCAACTGTACATTGGCTTTCGTTGCAAGAGGTTTTGAGTAAAGTAGAAAGGATGTCTCGCCTAGTTAAGGCCACACCTGGAATATTGTGTGTAGCTTTGGTCTCCTCGTCTAAGGAAGGATGTTTTTACTATAGATAGAGTGCAGTGAAGGTTTACCAAATTGATTCCTGGGATGGCAGGACAGACGTATGAGGAGAGATTGTGTATGTTAGGATTATATTCACTGGAGTTTAGAAGAATGAGGGGGTATCTCATAGAAGCCTATAAAATTCTAAGAGCTTAACTATGCCCCTCATGATTTTATAAACCTCTACAAGGCCAACACTCTACCTCCTACACTTCAGTGAAAAAAGTCCCACTCAAACCAGGCTCTCCTTATAACTCAAACCCTCCAGTCCCAGTAACATCCCTGTAAATCTTTTCTGGACCCTCTCCAATTTAATCATAGCCTTCCTATAGCAGTGCAACCAGAACTGTGCTCAATACTCGAAAAGAGGCCTCACCAGCATCCTGTACAACCTCAACATGATGTCGCAACTCCTACACTCAAAGGTCTGAGCAATGAAGGCAAGTATGCCAAACGCCTTCTTTACCATCTTGTCTACCTACAACTTTTAATGAATTATGTATCTAAACCCCTAGTTCTGTTGCACAACACTCCCCAGGGACCTAGCATTAACTGTGTAAGTCCTGCCTTTTTCATCTTACCAAAATGCAATATCTTGCATTTACCTAAATTAAATGTCACCTGCCATTCTTATTGGCCCAACTGAAGATCTCTTTGTAATTATAATCTCAGCAATAACCTGCTCAATGATGCCCAGTTTGGTTTCTACCAGGGCCACTCAGCTCTTGCCCTCTTTACAGCCTTGATTCAGACATGGACAAAAAAGCTGAATTCCAGACAAAAACCAAAAGTACTGCTGATGTTGTAATTTAGAAACAAAAACAGAAATTGCTGGAAAAGCTCAGCAGGTCTGGCAGCACTCATGAAGAGAAATTGAAGTTAATGTTTCAGGTCTGGTGACCCTTCTTCAGAACTGATGGTAGCTAGAAAAATGTTGGTGTATATTGCGGAAGATGGGAGTGTGCGGGGGTGGGGGAAAGGAGGTAAGGAGTCAATGATAGGTGGGGATAGAGCTCAAAAGAGAGATGCACAGTTGGACAAACAAAGGAATATAATGACCTGCTTGGGAGGGTGAGTAGCTGTTAATGGAGACTGCTAGTGGCTAACAGTAGATAGTGTGTAATGGCAGACTGAGTTGAGAGTTTTAGCCTTTAACATCAAGCCTGCATTCAACTGAGTTTGGCATCAAGGGCCGTAGCAAAATTGGAATCAATGGCTACCAGGGAGAAAACTCTCCGGTGATCGGAGTCATTCCTGGCAAATAGGAAGATGGTTGTGGTTGTTGGAGGTCAATCATCTCAGCTCCAGGACATCTCTGCAGGAGTTCTTCAGGGTAGTGTCCTAGGCCCAACCATCTTCATCAATGACCTTCCCTTCATCATAAGATCAGAAGTGGGAATGTTCGCTGATGATTGAACAATGTTTAGCACCATTTGCAACTCTTCAGAATACTGAAGTATTCCATGTTCAAAAGCATCAATATCCAGGCTTGATTTGGCAAGTAACATTCATGCCACACAGGTTCCAGGCTATGACCATCACCAATAAGAGACAATCTAACCACTGCCCCTTGACATTCAATGGTGTGAGCATCACTGAATCTCCCCACTATCAACATCCTGGGGGTTACCATTGACCAGACACTCATCTGGACTTACTACATAAGCAGTGACTACAAGAGCAGATCAGAGACTAGGAATACTGCAGCGAGTAACTCACCTCCTGACTCCCCAAAGCCTGTCCACTATCTAAAAGGTACAAGTCAGGGGTGTGATGGAATACTCCCCACTTGCCTGGATGGGTGCAGCTCCAACAACACTCAAGAAACTTGACACCATCTAGGACAAAGCAGCCCACTCAATGGGCACTGGATTCACATCCACTTGCCCCCACTATCAACGCTCAGTAGCAACAGTGTGCACGATCTGCAAGATGCACTGCAGAAATTAACCAAATATCCTCAGATAGCACCTTCCAACCCACAACCACTTCCATCTAGAAGGTCAAAGGCATCAGACATATGGGAACACCACCACCTCCAAGTTCCCCTCCAAGCCACTCACCATCCTGACTTGGAAACATATTGCCGTTCCTTCACTGTCGCTGGGTCAAAATCCTGGAATTCCCTGCCTCATGGCATCACGGGTCAACCCACAGCAGATGGGCTACAGCAGTTCAAGAAGGCAGCTCACCATCACGTTTTCAGGGGTAACTAGGGATGAACAATAAATGCTGGCCAGCCAGCATCGCCTGCACCCTACAAATGAGTGAAAAAACCTTCCTCACTGTCTACTATACCAGCTATTTTGGTGTCATCTGCAAACTTACTACCCATGTTTCTTATAATTTCATCCAAATTGATTATCATGATGGCTAGTTTTGGGTTGTTATCTCCAGGAAACCATAAGTGACTTGTATAGTTTGTTCACTGTTTTCCCAGCCTGGCTGCATGCCCACCTGCCCTTGAGTTAATAAAATCTGTGACAGGATGAGGCCTTTAATTGAACATGAATTTCCCACTTAAAAGGCTTTGCTTATCAGCAAGACAGAAATGTCATACATCCAAAACAATTTCACTCAATCAAATACCTTGCCTCCCTTCAAACATGTCACTGCGGACATGAAGAGGAGAAGTAAAATTTGAAAAAATAAGATTGAGACTGGAATTTCGCCAATAAAAAAGGAAAGAAGATTACAAGAAAGAGAAAGAGAATTCCAATTGAAACAGCTTGAATGGAAAAGGGAGCACTCCAATAAAGAGATAATAGCAACTGCTGATGCTGGAGAATCTGAGATAACAAGATGTAGAGCTGGATGAACACAGCAGGCCAAGCAGCATCAGAGAAGCAGGAAAGTTGATGTTTCAGGTCTAGACCGTTCTTCAGAAGAAAAAAATGATGATTTTTTTTCTGAAGAAGAGTCTAGACCCGAAACGTCAGCTTTCCTGCTCCTCTGTCACTCCAATAAAGCTTGCTTGGGGAAGGAAACCACATTGAACTCAGACTTAAGAACTGAAGTGTTCACATTACACACAAGCATATGAATTATGAGCAGATGAGGCTGCTCCACCATTCAATGGCTGATTCATTTATATTTTAATTTCCATATTCCCATTTATCCAGATATCTTTTGATTTCCCTGCTTAAAATAATCTATCCATCTATGCCTTCAGAGGTAGAGTTCCAAAGTTACACAACCTTCTGAGAAAAAAAATCTAGGCTATAATTACCAATCTGAATTTCAGCTTATTTGTAGATTAAACATCACTCATGACCATTGCTGTCCCATTATTAGTTGCATTCAATCTTTGTTTTTTCTATACTGTTTGCTACACCATGGTTACTGTTCCCACTAATGATTTCTTTCCCTGAAGTACCGAGATGTTTTCCAGGAAGAACTAGGAAAATTAAATGTAAGAATTCAGGTGAGCCCAGAAGCCACCCCAGATTTTGCAGAGCTAAGCCTCCGTCCAATTTATTATTGGAAAAGATTGGAACAGAGCTGAAAAGGCTGAAAGACCTTAGCATCATCCAGTGCTATTTACAGAATTGTCAGTGCCCACTGTGCCAGTGATATTGAAGAAAGTCATTCACATCTGTGGGGATTACAAACATCTTGGTATTTACTGATGGTCTTGTGCAATGCCCCCATGCCCTCCCTTCTTTGATGCTCAGCATCTCTTGGGGCAAGTCATGTCCATTGAAGTTGATCCCTAACTAGCCACCATGACTGAATACAGCTGAGCAGATTACAAGCTGAAGGTGAACCAGGCCATGAAGCTGAACAGGTACCCCAGCCCCAAAATTTAAGATCTAGATACAAAACTGGCTGGGAATCATATGTTTACGAAGTTGGACATGAGCCATGTCTACCGGCAGCTGGAACTGCGTGATGCCTCAAGGAAAAGTGAACATAAAAGGGTTGTACCAATATCACAGCTTGCTCTTTCAAATTCCATCGACAAACCATAAATCTGTAGTAAAGAGGGATCTGGCTGACCTGGTACATGAGCCATCAAAAACCAGCATGCAGGTATTACAAGTAATTAGAAAGACAAAGGAATGTTAGCTTTATTGTGAGCAGAATGGAATATAAAATAAGAGAGTCTTGCTACAGCTGTATGGGGCTTTGGTGAGACCACTCTGACAGTACAGTCATATAGCATGGAAACAGACTCTTTGGTCCAACCAGTCTATGACATCCATAATCCCAAACTAAACTAATCCCACCTGCCTGCGCTTGGCCCACATCCCTCCAAACATTTCTTATTCATATATTTATTTAAACATATTTTAGATGTTGTAACTCTACTCCCAAAAACCACTTCCTCAGGAAGCTTCTTCTACACACAAACCACTCTCTGGGTAAACAAAATTGTCCTCATGTCTTTTTTTAAACTTTCTCTTCTCACCTTAAAAATGTCTCCTAGTCTTGAAAACCCCCACCCTACAGAAAAGACACCTGTCATTCACCTTATCTGTACTCATGATTTTGTAAACCTCTATGAAAAGGTCACCCTCAACCTCCTATGCTCCAGTGAAAACATTTCCCAGCCTTTTCATCCTCTCCCCATAACTCAAACGATCCATTCCAGGCAACATCCTGGTAAATCTCATCTGAACCCTCTCCAGGTTAATAGCCTTCCTATATGAGGGCAACTGGAAGTGGACACAGTACTCCAGGAGAGGCCTCACCAACATCTTATCAAATCTCAACGTGACATCCCAATTTTTATACTCAAAACTCTGAGCAATGAAGACAAGCATGCTAAATGCCTACTTAACTACTATGTGTGACATTAACTTCAAAGAATGAAGTACCTGAACCCCTAAGTTTCCATTCTACAACACTACCCAAGGCTCTATTTTTAATTGGATAAGTCCTGCCCTTGTCTGTTCTACAAAAATGTAACACCTCGCATTTATCTAAATTAAATTCCATCTGCCACTCCTCATCTCATTGACCCAATTGATCAAGATCTCTTTGTAATCTTAGATAACATTCTTCGTTGTCCCCTATGCCACCAATTTTGGTGTCATCCACAAACTTTCTAACCATGCCTTCTATATTCACATCTATGTCATTTATATAAATGACAAACAAAAGTGGACCTAGCACTGATCCCTGTGGAACATTGCTGGTCACAGGCCTCCAATCTGAAAAACAACCCTCCATGACCACCTTCTGTCTCCTACCGTCAAGCCAATTTCGTGTCCAATTGGCAAGCTCTCCCTGAATGCCATGTGATCTAACTTTACCAATTAGTTTACCAAGTGGAACCTTGTTAAAGGCTTTACTAAAGTCCAAGTAAACAATGTCTATCACTCCGTCCTCAATCTTTTTGGTTACTTCCTCAAAAAACTCCATCAATTTTGAGATACACTATTTCCCTCATACAAAGCTGTGCTGATCATCCCTAATCAGTCCTTGCCTCTCCAAATGTAACCAAATCCTATCGTTCAGAATCACCTCTAACAACGTACGTACCACCGGGGTCAGACTCACAGGTCTAACGTTCC
Organism: Rhincodon typus; assembly: GCF_021869965.1. Lineage (NCBI taxonomy): Eukaryota > Metazoa > Chordata > Chondrichthyes > Orectolobiformes > Rhincodontidae > Rhincodon > Rhincodon typus. Next base: position 42,125,082 of record NC_063359.1, on the reverse strand, counting down.
CAGGTTTCTCCTTATGTTCCTTCTTAAATAAAGACACAACATTAACCACTTTCCAGTCATTCGGCACATCACCCTTAGCTATGGCTGATACAAATATTTCTGCAAGGGGCCTGCAACATTTTCCCCTAATTTCCCACAATGTCTGGGATACACTGGATCAGGTCCCAGAGATTTATCCATCTTTATGTTTTCGAAGACCTCCAGAACTTCCTCTTCTGTAATGTGAACCATTTTCAAAACATCAATATTTATTTCCCCAAGTTCCCTAGACTCCACTTCTTTCTCCACAGTAAAAACTGATGCAAAGTATTTATTTAATTTCTCCCATCTCCTGAGGTTCAACACAAAGATGATCTCTTTCATTTTTAAGGGAATGTACTCTCTCTAGTTAGTCTCTTGTTATTAATGCATTTGTAGAATTTCTTTGAATTATCCTAAACTTTATCTGCCAAGGTTATCTCAAATTCTCTCTTTTCCTTCCTGATCATCCTCTTAAGAATGCCCAGTTGTCTATATCTAATATACAATTAATTTTTATTCTTGGCTAGAACCTCGATATCTTTATTCATCCATTGTTGTCTAAACCTACCAGCCTTACCATTCACTCTAACAGGAAAATAATAGCTCTGAACTCTCATTAAGAAGGCTTCTCACTCATTTGATGTCCCTTTTCCTGTGAACAGTCTACTCCAATCAACTTTCTAAGTTCTCGTCTCATGCCATTAAACGTTGCCTTACTCGAACTAAAAACTAACTTTTATGGAAGGCTTATCATTTTCCATCACTATTTTAAAACAAATAGAATTATGATCACTGGAACTAAAGTGTTCTCCTACTAACACTTCAGTCACTTGCCCTGCCTTATTACCCAAGAGAAGGTCAAGTTTTGCTTCTCCTCTAGTAGGAATATTTACATATCGATAAAGAAAATTTTCTTGAAAATTGGCTTTGACCAATCTAAACACCATCCCTTGACATTCAATGGTGTTACCATCACTGAATTCTCCCACTATCAACATCCTGGGGGTTATCATTGACCAGAAACTCAACTGGACTCACCACACAAACACAGGGGCTACAAGAGTAGGTCAGAAACTGGGAATGCTGCAGCGAGTAACTCACCTCCTGACTCCCCAAAGCCTGTCCACCATCTACAAGGCACAAGTCAGGAATGTGATGGAATACTCCCCACTTGCCTGGATGAGTGCAGCCCCAACAACACTCAAGAAGCTTGACACCATCCAGGACAAAGCCGCCTGCTTGATTGGCACCGTTTTTTACAAACATCAACTCCCTCCACCATCGACACTCAGTAGCAGCAGTGGGTACTATCTACAAGATTCGCTGCAGAAATTCACCAATGATCCTCAGACAGCACCTTCCAAACCCATGACCACTTCCATCCAGAAGGACAAGAGCATCAGATATATGGGAACACCACCACCTGCAAGTTCTCCTCCAAGTCACTTACAATCCTGACTCTGAAATATATTGCTGTTCCTTCACTGTCACTGAGTTAATATCTTGGAATTCCTTCCCTAAGGGCATTGTGGGTCAAACCACAGCGGGGCGACTGCAGCGGTTCAAGAAGGCAGCTCACTACCACCTTCTCAAGGGCAACTAGGGAAAGGCAGGAAATGCTGGCCAGCCAGTGACGCCCACATCCCACAAATAAATTTAAAAATCCCTAACCAACTGAGCTAAACTTACCACGTCAGCAGAAGATGACAAAGAAACTTATTAGGATAGAGAACAAAGAACTATTGCATATGAACTTCTAAAAGGCTACAAAGAAAATGTGATGAACATTTGTATAGTGAATCAGGAATCCTGGCTGGAAAGGAACATCGTTTATTATTCAATACCAAAATACGCCCATTACTTGTGGGGTAGGTAGGCTAGTTCAGCCCAAGACTGACATTTCTGCAGGCTTGTATTTTCTTATCAACTTGTTCAGAGATGTTGTTACACAGTCAGGTAGATGGGTGACTGCCAGGAGAGGCAGGCAGGTAATGCAGGAGTCTCCTGTGGCTATAACCCTCTCTAACAGGGTATACCGTTTTGGATACTGTTGTGGGGGACAGCCTCTCAGGGGAGTATAACAGCAGCCTGTGGCACCACAACTGGCTCTGCTGTAGAGCAAGGCTGAATAAAATCCAATTGAGCAATAATGGTAGGAAACTCACTAGTTAGGGGCACAGGCAAGCATTTCTGCAGCAAGGTTCAAGACTCCAGGATTGTGTGTTGCCTCCCTGGTGCCAGGGTCAAGGATGTCTCTGAGCAGTTGCACGAAATTCTTAAGGGGGAAGCTGAGCAGCCAGAGGTCATTGTGCACGTTGGTACCAACAATATTAGGTCGAAAGAGGGATGAAGTCCTGCAGAGTGAATATAGGCAGTTAGGAAAGAGGCTGAAAAGCAGGACCTCGAGGATAGTAATCTCCAGGTTACTGCCAGTGCCATGTGCTAGTGAGGCAAGGAATAGAAAGATTAGAGAGATGAATGCATGACTTAGGAGCTGGTATGGAGGCATTGTTTCAGGTTCTTGGATCATTGGGACCTCTTCTGGGGCAGGTGTACAAGAGGGATGGGTTGCCTCTCAACTGGACAGGAACCAATATCCTCGCAGGGAGGTTCGCTAGTGCCAATCAGGAGGATTTAAACTTGAATGGCGGGGATTGAGAACCAGAGCAGGTCAGCAAGTGAACGGATTGAGGTGAAGGTCGGTGTTAGGACCAATAAATCAGAAAGAAGGGAAAGGCAGAGACAGGTAAATGAATGCGATGGTACTAATGGGCTGAAGTGTTTATTCCAATGCAAGGAGTATTATAGGTAGGGCAGATGAGCTTAGAACTGGATCAGTACATGGGACTATGATTTTGTGGCCGTTACAGAGACTTGGTTGAGAGAGGGACAGGACTGGCGGCTCAATATTCCAGGGTCTCATTGTTTTAAATAAGACAGAGAGGAAGGTAAAAGAGGTAGAGGAGTTGCACTACTAATCAGGGAGAAGTTTACATCTGCACTCAGAGGGGACATACTGGACGTCTCATCCAATGAGGCAAAATGGGTAGATCTCAAAAAAAAGATGGGTGCAATCACTCTGATAGGATTATACTATAGGCCCCCCCAACAGCCACCGAGACATTGAGGAACAAATATGTAGGCAGATTATGGAAAGAAGCAATAAAAACAGAGTTGTCATAGCGGGTGCTTTCACTTCCTCAATATTGACTGGGACTCCCTTAAAACTAAGGGCTTAGATGGGCGGAAGTTATTAAGTGCATCCAAGAGGGTTTCTTGAAATAGTATGTGGATAGTCCTACTAGAGGAGGGTCCATACTGGACCTTTATTGGCTAAGGAGCCTGGCCAGGTGACTGACCTTTTAGTGGGAGAACATTTTGGAAACAGTGATCACAACTCCTTAAGTTTTATGATTGCTGTGAATAAGGATAAGTCAGGACCTTGCAGGAAGGTACTAAATTGAGGGAGGGTAAATTACGTCAGTATTAGGCAGGAGTTAGGGAGTGTTAATTGGGAGGAGCTGTTTTCAAGCAAGCCCACATTAAACATATGGTAACTGTTTAAAGACCTGCTGGGGAGAGTTCAGGACCGGCATGTTCCAGTAAGGAGGAAGGACAAGGATGGCAAGGTAGAATCCCAATGCATTCTATACAGACATTAAAAACAAGAGGATACCTAGGGAGAGGTTAGGACAATTCAAGGATAAAAGAGGGAACTTGTGATTGGAGGTAGACGATGTCGGTAGGATCCTAAATGAGTACTTTGTGTCAGTATTCACCCAGAAGAAGGACATGGAGGACAGTAAGATTTGTGTGGAGCATGCTACTATGCTATGGCATTTTGAGATCAAGAAAGAAGGAGTTTTGGGTCTCTTGAAGAGCATTCAGGAGGATAGGTCCCCAAGGCCCAATGGCATCTACCCAGGTTTTGAGAGAGGTAAGAGAGGAGATTGTTGAGGTCCTGACCAAGATCTTTGTGTCCTCATTAGCCACAGGAGAGGTCCCAGAGGACTGACAAGTAGCTAATCTTGTTCCTCTGTTCAAGAAGGGAAATACGGATACTCCAAGAAACTATTGACCATATCGGTGGTTGGGAAGCTATTGGAGAGGATTCTTAGCGAGAGGATTTACATGCATTCAGAAAAGCATGGCCTAATTAGGGGTAGTCAACATGGCTTTGTGCCAGCATGTCATGTCTTACTAACTTGATTGATTTTTCAATCGAGGTGACAAAGATGAGACAATGTTATCACTTTAAAAAGGTTATTTTGTCCTGCGTTTTTTTTTTGAAGAGAGGTTGTAAAGGCAGAAGTTCTGCAGTAGCTATGAGAGATGGCCTAAGTCAACAATCAGAGCATGGCATTTAGGTTTTTTTAAAATAATTGTAGAAATGGAAGGGGAGTGGCTAGTTCTCATAGTTCAAGCTTTCTAGCTTTTTTTTAAGCTGTAGCAGTCAGAAGCTGTTTGGGTCCCAGAAGAGTTGGAGCTTCAGTAAAATGATTCCTAGCAGCTACATTCTCTGAAATCTCTCGATGTTGTTTCCTTCTGGATTGGAGAATTGCCTGTGAGAATCTGTGTCTGAATTTACTTTTTTTGCCAAGGGGTGTGTTTATGGAATGTTACTATATTGGAACAGTTAATTAGTAATAGCGGCATGATGGCTCAGTGGTTAGCACTGTTGCCTCACAGTGCCAGGGACCCTGTCTGTGTGGAGTTTGCACATTCTCCCCGTGTCTGCGTGGATGCTCTGGTTTCCTCCTAGATGTGCATCCTAGGTGGATTGGCCATGCTAAACTGTCTGTAGTGTTCAGGGATGTGTGGATGAGGTGGGTTATGGGGGATGGGTCTGGGTGGGATGCTCTGAGGGTTGGTATAAACTTGTTGGGCCGAAGGGCCTGTTTCCACACTGTAGTGATTCTAAGTGTCTGTTACTTGGTTAAGTTTTCCAACAGTCAAGTTATTCTAAACTCCTTTTTCTTTTGCTTGTATTTTAACTATAGTGTTTAAATAAATTGTGTTTTGCTTAACGTCGAGTGGTTTGACCAGTTGCATCACATCTGGAACACGCATTTCACATCTACCTTTAAAATAAGATAAAGTTAGGGTCTAGGCTACCTTATTAAAATATTTAGAAGGGGTCTGGTCTTGTCTGTAACAGGTGACCGATGAGGGTAGAGCAGTGCACGGATTTTAGTAAGATTTTTGATACGATTCCTCATGGTAGGCTCATTCAGAAGATTAAGATGCATGGGACCCATGGTGATTTGGCCGTGTGAGATTCAGAATTGGCTTGCCCATAGAAGACAGAGGATAGTGGTGGAAGGATGTTTTTCAGGTCCGTGGCTAGTGGTGTTCCGCAGGGATCCATACTGGGACATCTGCTGTGGTGCCATATATATATGTATATAAGTGACTTGGGTGGAAATGTAGATAGGTAGGTTAGTAAGTTTGCAGATGACACAAAAATTGGTGGCATTGTGGATAGTGTAGAAGGTTGTCAAAGGATACTGCGGGATATAGACCAATTGCAGATATGGGTGGAGAAATGGCAGATGGAGTTTAATGCGGGTAAATGTGAGGTGCTGCACTTTGAGAGATCAAATGTTAAGAAGAATATGATTAATGAGAGGAACCTGAACAGCATTGATGTAGAGAGGGATCTTAGGGTTCCACTGCATAGCTCCTCTCAAAGTGGGCACTAAAATAGACAGGGTGGTAGAGAAGGCATATGGCATGCATGTCTCTACTGGTTGGAGAATGTAATACAAGAGCCAGGATGTCATGTTGCAGCTTTATAAGTACTGTATTCAATTCTGGTCGCCATATTACCAGATGGATATCCAACCTTTGGAGAGGGTGCAGAAGAGGTTTACCAGGATACTGCCTGGATTAGAGGGTATGAACTAGAAAAACTCAAGTTGTTTTCTCTGGAGGGGTGGAGGGTGAGGGGAGATTTGATAAAAGTCTATAAAATTATGAGATGCAGAATCCTCACCACCCCACCCACCTGCCAGAGCAAAAAATGCCTAAAACAAGGGTGCATGCATTTAAGGTGAGAGGGGGAAAGTTCAAAGGAGATACAAACACATGATTCTGGAATGCGCTGCCAGGGGTGATGATAAAGGCAGATATGATAGGGGTGTTTAAGGGACTTTTAGATAAGCACATGAATATGTAAGGAATGGAGGGACACAGACCAAAGGCAGACCGAAGGGATTAGTTTCATTCGGTGTCATGTTTGGCACAACATTGTGGGCCAAAGGCCCTGTCCCCCTGCTGTATTGTTCTCTGGTTCTACTTCCTAAGGTGAGACTTGAACCTGACTCTCCTGGCTCAGAGGTAAGGATGATACCAGTGCACGACAGGGAAGGTGATGGCCTAACGGTATTAATCCAGAGACCCAGATAGTGTTCTGGGGATCTGGGTTCGAATCCTGCAATGATGGAATTTGAATTCAATAAATATCTGGAATTAAGAGTTTAACGATGACCATAAATCCATTGCTGATTGTCAGGAAAAGCCCATCTGGTTCCCTAATGTCCTTTAGGGAAGGAAATTGCCATCCTTACCTGGTCTGTCCTACGTGTGACTCCAGGCCCACAGCAATGTGGTTGACTCTTAACTGGGGGATTGGCAATAAATGCTGTCTAGCCAGTGACACCCTCATCCCGTGAATGAATAAAAGTAAAAAAAAAGGACTCTTCAGGATCTGCTTGTTTTTTCTTTATATCTGGAAGAGCTATCACATAACCAAACAGTTTCTTTTTCCCCCACCACCAAATCACTGTGACCTTGTGCCCTTTTTTCCACTATTAACCACCACTGGTAATCACCTATTAATTGTAGCCAATCGGAAGTTTACAAGCAAAGCCATTTCGGGCAATGCAAACCACCAAAAGGGTGGGGAGAGTCTTGGTTCTGCTTTTTCTCTTCTCATATCTGGAATTGTTATCACACACAACCAAACAGCTTTCCCACAATGATATTTTTGATTTTAACTATTAACCACCATCAGTAAATCACTGTGTTGCTAATTAGACATTTACATGCAAAGCCTATTGCAGGCAATACAAACCATCAAAGTGATGGAGGGGTAGGGAGAGTGGGAAGGGATGATTTCTCATGGTAGTTAATAGTTTAAACAAAAGTCATGGTGACTTGGTTGCTCAGTTGTGTGATAACATTTCCAGATATAGCAAAGAAAAGAAGGGTGGTGGGAAATAAAGCAAAAATAAAAGTGGGAATAAAAAGCAGACTTATTCTCCCCAGCCCTATGGGAGATGGTGGTGCAGTGGCAGTTTCCTTACTTCTGCGCCAAGAGGCGCAGGTTCAAGTTCCACTGATGTCAGAGGTGTTTGTAAAAACAGCACAGAAAGACCATTTGAGTCATTTTCCTCTATGCTGGCTCTCTTCAAGAGTAGCACCATTGGTCCTATTTCCCAACAGCTCAGCAAATGGATTTTCTCTCCACATTTCACCAGAATTGAATCTTTATCTTCCACACTCAGGCTGTGCATTCCAGATTCTAACCATCACTGAGTAAAATTAGTTCTCCTCATTTTGCCCTGGAGGGCAGGGTGTAGGGGAGGGGGAAAATAGGTGGACATATGTTCTAGCAGATGCTTGCAGTATTTTCTTTCAGTTGTAAAAAAGGGAAGGTTCTGTTTGGTAACCCTTGTTTTCATTGTGAAGCCACTACAAAAACATAACTAGTCAATGTAAACATACAAATAAATTATGAGCATGGAATGGATTTGGTGGAGTTATTGTCAGGAGTTCTGTTCAGCAATTTAGTTTCCACACAATGATGCCTCATTGCTGTAAAGTAAACAGTTTATTTGTAACAAACTTCATATTTTATTCATTGAAGTAATAGTAGCATAGTTCATTCTAAACCTGTTTTTAAAAAGCTAGTTATTTTCCTCGACTGAATATCTCAACTGCCCATTGACATTTTTCTAAGACCCTATTATTTATTCTCAAAGAATGATCCTCATCCAGTATGCACATGCACAGATTTTTTCAGGAAAGGCGACTGGTAAGTGTTCAGGAACAGAACTCACATCGATTCACCGAAGTCAGTCCCTTACTCAGTACTGTTCTGCTGTGCAGGGCTTCAGGTCAGACCAGAGACCTTTCTGAATGGTTCAACTTCATCCCAATATTACATTAATCAAAGAAGTCAGTTCCCAGATTTCATAAATTCAGAGGAAGGGTCACCGGACCTGAAACATTAACTGATGTTTTCTCCACAGATGCTGCCAGACCTGCTGAGCTTTTCCAGCAACTTCTGTTTTTGTTCCCGATTTACAGCATCCGCAGTCCTTTTGGTTATTACCCAGATTTCATAAATTCTTAACATACAAACCTACAGGCCATGTTTTGAAAAGTCAGATCTACAGCACCAAAAGACGCTCTTTGGCCCATCAAGTCTGTGCCAGTCAAAAACCACCACTTAACTATTTTAATCCAATTTTCCAGCACTTGGCCCATAACAAGTGTACATCTAAATATCTCTGTTATGAAGGTTATGTCTGCCTCTACCACCCTTTCAGGCAGTGAGTTCATGATTCCCAGCACTCCGAGTGAATTTTATTTTCCTTACATTTCCACTAAACCTCCCGCCCCTCACCCCGCCATCATCAATTCCTCTACCAAGGGAAAAAGTTCCTTCCTGTCTACTTTATCTATGCCCGTCATGATTGTACACATTTCAATCATGTCCCCTCTCAATCTCCCCTGTTATAAGGAAAACAACCCAATCCCTCTTTAGAACTGAAGCTCTCCAGCCCTGGCAATATCCTGTTCAGTTCACAAACAATTCTGCAAGTATTTTTGCTGTCGGCCTATGAGCCTCAAGTTTCCCTGCTCAGGAAGTTCCAATATACACAGCCCACCCTGCCACATTGACCGTAATTAGTTTCTTTCTTATCCAAATTTAGCTTCATCACTGAATGACCAATTCGACAATTGGTCCAGTTACTGGGGACCGAGAGCCCGAAATACGGTCGAGAATATTGCCACTATTTGCGGGAAATTATTGATGTGGAGCAAATACCTAATCAACAAGCGCTTCGTGCTTTAAAAGATTTTGACTGACAATTGATTTTTCTTGTTCGCCAGATCTGGTGGGATATATGGAGAGAGACAGATGTCACCATCGCCCTGAAGTATTCACTTTTTTTCTGTACAAATACTTCCAGACCTGCTGTTTATTTCCAGTTTGGAAAGTTTTTCGGACTTAAAGTATTCGTATCATTTTGTCTTTGTTTGAATTTGTATTGTTCATTGTTTCACTTTAGTAGTTAAGTTAGTGGCAGCAGCGTTTCTAATGGAAGGAATTCCAAACGTAAACAGTCAATTTGTTCAACCTAGGTGTAGAGCTGGATGAACACAGC
>NC_063359.1:42058393-42108393 GCF_021869965.1 Rhincodon typus | reverse complement strand
GAGGACACCATTCCCAGATTGCTTCACCGTGACACTAACTGTGAGGACACCGGTTCCAGGCTGTGTCACCGTGACACTGTTTGTGAGGACATCATCCCCAGACTGCTTCACCATGACACTGACTGTGAGAACACTATTCCCAGAATGTTTCACTGAGACACCGGCTGTGAGGATCCTGAAGCAAGGCTGCTTCAATATGATACTGACTGTGACGACACCATTCCCAGACTGCTTCACCGTTACACCAACAGTGAGGACCCACATCGAAGACTGCTTCCCCATGACACTTACCGTGTAGACACTTTTCACAGATGGTTTAATTGTGACACTGACTTTGAGGACCCCAATCACCTACTTCTTCACTGTGACACTGACTGTGAGAACACCTTTCCCAGGCTGCGCCAGCGTGATACCAACTGTGAGGACACTGATCCAACACTGTTTCACATGGACACTGACTGTGAGGACATTGATCCCAGTTTTTTTCACTGTGACACTGATTGTGAGGACCCCGATCCCAGCCTGCTTCACCGTGATACTGACCGTGATGACACCATTCACAAACAGTTTAACTATGACACTGACTGTGAGGACACTAATCTCAGACTGCTACACTGTGACACTGACTGTGAGAACACCATTGCCAGACTGCTACACAGTCACTCCGACTGTGAGGACACCATTCCCAGTTTGCTTCATCGTGACACCGACTGTGAGGGCACTGATCCCACACTGCTTCACCGTGACACCGACTGTGAGGGCACTGATCCCACACTGCTTCACCGTGACACCGACTGTGAGGGCACTGATCCCACACTGCTTCACCATTACAGTAATGCCAGGCTGGAATGAGAACTTTGGCCAATATATGGCTTATAGGGAAATTAGAGATAGTATAGATTCAAAAAAGTGGCGTACAAACTGGCAAGAAAATCAATAAACCTGAAGACTGGGAAAAGTTCACATGTTAACAAATGCGGACCAAAAGTTTGATTAGGAAGCGATAATAGGACATGAGAACAATCTTGCATGGAACCTAAAAAGTGAATGTAAATGCTCCTATAGGTACATAAAGAGAAAAATATTGATGCAAACTTATGTAAGTCCCTTACAGTCAGAAATTGGGAAATTTATAATGGGGACAAAGAAATGGCTGATGAGCTTCACAAAGGATGGCATGAATAATGTTCCAGAAATGATGGATAATACAAGGTTTAGTGAGAGGGAGGAACTGAAGCAAATTTGTGTTAGCAGAGAAATGGTGTAGCAGAAACTACTGGGATTGAAGGTAGGTGTTAGGGCCTGGTAACCTGCATTCTAGTGTACTTATGGAAGTGACCCTAGATATAGTGGATGCATTGGTTGTCATCTTCAAAGATTCTACAGACTCTTGAACAGTTCCTACAGATTGGAGGGTGGCTAATGTAACTCTCCAAACAGAAATAGAGAGAAAACAGAGAATTGTAGATCAGTGAGTCTGACATCAGTTCTGAGGACAAAAACAGAAGTTGCTGGAAAAGCTTAGAAGGTCTTGCAGCTTTTGAGGAAGGGTCACCAGACCTGAAACATTAACTCTGATTTTTCTTCACAGATGCTGCCAGGCCTGCTCATCTTTTCCAGCAACTTCTGTTTTTGTTTCTGATTTACAGCATCTACAGTTCTTTTGGTCTTTAGTCAGTACTGGGGAAGCGGTTAGAGTGCATTACCAAGGATATTGTAGCAAAGTATCTAGAAAACATTGGTAGAATCAGACAAAGTCAGCATGGATTTTAAAAAGAGAAATCAGGCTTTACAAATCTACTGGAATACTTCAAGGGTGTAACTAGTCAACTTGATTAGGGGAAGCCAGTGGATGTGGTTTATTTGGACTTTCAGAAGGCTTTCAACAAAGTCCCATGTAAGACATTAATGTGTAAAATTACACATGGGATTGGGAATAGTGTATTAAGATGGATAGAAAAATGATTAGTAGACAGAAAACAAAGTATAGGAATAAATGAGTCCTTTACAGAATGGCAGGCATTCTGTAATAGTTGTGCACAAGCAGTGTGCCTTAATGACAACCGCCAGTGGCTATGACCTCCATGATAATGAAGTGCTTCGAGAGGCTGGTAATGGTCCACATCAACTACAGTCTCCCAGCCCACCTTGATCCCCTGTAATTTGCTTACCGACATAAGAGGTCCACAGCAGACACCACTTCCCTAGCCCTGAGCTCATCCGTAGAACATCTGGACAACAAGGACACCTATGTCAGACTCCTACTCATCGACTACAGCTCCACCTTCAACACCATAACTCCCTCCAGTCTAATCTCAAAACTCTGAGACCTTGGTCTCAGCTCTTCCTTCTGCAATTGAATCCTCAGCTTCCTGTCCTATAGACTACAATCAGTGAAGATAGACAATAGCACTTCCTCCACAATAATCCTGTACACTGGATCCCATCAAGGATGCATTCTCAGCCCCCTACTATACTCCCTGTACACCCATGACTGTGTTGCCAAATTCTGAATGAACGTCATCTACAAGTTTGCTGACAACACCACTGTAGTGGGAAAGATATCTAACAGCGATGAGTCAAAATACAGAAAGGAGGTAGAGAGCTTTGTGTCATGGTGCGATTATAACAACCTTTCTCTCAATGACAGCAAAACAAAAGAACTGATCGTTGACTTCAGGAAGAAAGGAGGAGAACACCACCCACCCCATCTACATCAAAGGAACTGAGGTTGAGAGGGTGAAGAGCATCAAGTTCTTGGGAGTGACAATAACCAACAACCTGTCCCTGACCTCCCACGTAGATGCCACAGTCAAAAAGGCACAATAATGTGTCTCCTTTCTCAGGCTGCTTAGGAAATGCAGCATGTCCATAAGGTCACTCACCAACTTTCACAGATGCACCATGGAAAGCATTCTATCAGGGTGCATAATGGCCTGGTACAGCAACTGTTCTGCCCAGGGCTGTAATAAACTACAGAAATTTGTGTGCCCCAGTCCTGACCATCATGGAAACTGACCTCCCATCTATGGACTCCATTTACCTTTCTTGCTACTGCAGAAAGGCTGCCAACATCATCAAGGACTCCTCCCATTCCAGTAATGCTCTCCTACAACCTCTTCCATCAGGCAGAAGATACAGAAGCTTGAACACACACGCCAACAGTTTCAAGAACAGCTTCTTCCCTGCTGTTATGAGACTGCTGAATGGACCTCTCCAACTTCAAGTAATGTTGATCGTGCTTTGCACACCCCCTGTGCAGTTTAACCTTTATGCCTCACTCTGACTAAGCACAACACTTCAAAGAAGCACTGAGGGTGGCGAGGGCACAAAATGTACTCTGGGTGGGAGATTTCCGTGTCTGCCACCAAGAGTGGCTCGGCAGCAGTACTACTGATTGAGCTGGTCGGGTCCTAAAGGACATAACTGCTAGACTGGGTCCGCGGCAGGTGGTGAGGGAACCAACAAGAGGGAAAAACATACTTGACCTCATCCTTACTAATCTGCCAGCTGCAGACACATCTGTCCATGACAGTATTGGTAAGAGTGACCATCGCACAGTCCTTATGGAGATGAAGTCCCGCCTTCACATTGAGAATAACTTCCATCGTGTTGTGTGGCACTATCACCGTGCTAAATGGGACAGACTTCACACAGATCTAGCAACATAAGGCTGGGCATCCATGAGGCGCTGTGGGCTATCAACAGCAGCAGAATTGTACTCTAGAACAATCTGTAACCTCATGGCCAGCATGTCCCCTACTCAACCATTACCATCGAGCCAAGGGATCAACCCTGGAATGCAGAAGGGTATGCCAGGAGCAGCACCAGCAATACCTGAAGATGAGGTATCAACCTGGTGAAGTCACCAAACAGGACTACTTGCACGCCTAACAGCGAAAGCAGCAAGTGATAAACAGAGCTAAGCGATCCCACAACCAACGGATCAGATCTAAGCTCTGCAGTCCTGCCACATCCAGTTGTGAATGGTGGTGGACAGTTAAACAACTCACTGGAGGAGGAATCTCCATAAATATCCCCATCCGCAATGATGGAAGAGCCCAGCACATCAGTGCAAAAGATGAGGCTGAAGCATTCGTAGCAATCTTCAGTCAGAAGTGCCGAGTGGATGAACCATCTCGGCCTCCTCCAGTGGTCCCCAGCTTCGCAGATACCAGTCTTCAGCCAATTTGATTCACTCCATGTGATATCAAGAAATGGTTGGAGACACTGGATACTGCAAAGTATACCGGCCCTGATAACATTCTGGCAATAGTACTGAAGACTTGTGCTCCAGAACTAGCACAGTTACAACACTGGTATCTACCCAACAATGTGGAAAATTGCCCAGATATGTCCTGTACACAAAAAGCAGGACAAATCCACCCTGGCAACTTACCGTCCCATCAGTCTCCTCTCGATCATCAGTAAAGTGATGGAAGGTGTCATCAACAGTGCTATCAAGCAGCACCTGCTCAGAAAACACCTGCTCAGTGACGCCCAGTTTGGGTTCAGCCAAGGCCACTCAGCTCCTGACCTCATTACAGCCTTGATACAAACATGGACAAAAGAGCTGAATTCCAGAGATGAGGTGAGAGTGACAGCCCTTGATATCAAGGCTGCATTCGACCGAGTGTGGCATCAAGGAGCCGTAGCAAATCTGGAATCAATGGGTACCAGGGGGCAAATGCCCTGGTGGTTGGAGTCATACCTGACACATTGGAAGATGGTCGTGGTTGTGGGAGGTCAATCATTTCTGCTCCAGAACATCTCTGCAGGAGTTCATCAGGATAGTGTCCTAGGCCCAACCATCTTCAGCTGCTTAATCTAACCTTCCCTCCATCATAAGGTCAGAAGTGGGGATATTCATCAATAATTGCACAATGTTCAGCACCATTTGTGACTCCTCATATACTGAAACAGTCCATGTTCACATGAAATGAGAGCTGGACAACATCCAGGTTTGGGATGACAAGTGGCAAGCGACATTCATAAGAACATAAGAACATAAGAACTAGGAGCAGCAGTAGGCCATCCGGACGCTCGAGCCTGCCCCGTCATTTAATAAGATCATGGCTGATCTTTTTGAGACAGCTCCACTTTCCCACCCACTCACCATAACCCTTAATTCCTTTACTGTTCAAAAATTTATCTAGCCTTGCCTTAAAAACATTCAGTGAGGTAGCTTCAACCGCTTCACTGGGCAGGGAATTCCACAGATTCACAACCCTTTGGGTGAAGAAGTTCCTCCTGATGCGCCACACAAATGCCAGGCTATGACCATCACCAATAAGTGACAATCTAACCACTGTCCCTTGACATTCAATGGTGTTACCATCACTGAATCCCCCACTGTCAACATCCTGGGGGTTATCATTGACCAGAAACTCAACTGGATTCACCACATAAACACAGTGGCTACAAGAGCAGGTCAGAAGCTGGGAATACTGTGGCGAGTAACTTACCTCCTGACTCCTCAAAGCCTGTCCACCATCTACAAGGCACAAGTCAGGAATGTGAGGGAATGCTTCCCACTTGCCTGTGTGAGTACAGCTCCAACAACACTCAAGATGCTTGACACCATCCAGGGCAAAGCAGCCCGCTTGATTGGCACCACATCCACAAGAATCCACTCCCTCCACCACAGACGCTCAGTAGCAGCAGTGGGTATTATTTACAAGATGCACTGCAGAAATTCATCAAAGATCCTCAGACAGCACCTTCCAAACCCATGACCACTTCCATCTAGGAGGACAAGGGGCAGCAGATACATGAGAACACCACCATCTCCAAGTTCCTCTCCAGGTCACTCACCATCCTGACTTGGAAATATATCACCGTTCCTTCACTCTCGCTGGGTCAAAATCCTGGAATTCCCTCCCTAAGGGTGATATGGGTCAACCCACAGCAGGAGGACTTGCAGCGGTTCAAGAAGGCAGCTCACCACAACCTTCTCAAGGGCAGCTAGGGATGGGCAAGAAATGCTGGCCAGCTAGTGACTCCCACATCCCACAAATGAATAGAAAAAAAATCCCTATGTTCTGTATGTCCTTGTTTGCTATGATCTGCCTGTACTGCTCAGAAAACAAGACTTTAGACTGTACTTAGGTACCCGTGACGACAATAAATCAAATCAAATCAAGCCACAGGGATGACAACTATGTTTGACTTTAATCTTCATGTTGATTGGGTTAATCAAATTGTAAAAAGTAGTTACAACAACAAATTCATAGAGTGCATTAGGGTTAGTTTCCTAGAGCAATATATTACAGAGCCAACCACGGAATAGGCTATCTTGGATCTGGTAATGGGTAATGAGGCAGATTTAACAAATGACCTCTGAGTAAAAAATACCACAGGAAGCAGTGATCATAATGTGATAGAATTTAATATATATTTGAGAATGAGAAACCTGGGTTGGAAACAACTTCATGGGAATTACAATGAAATGAGGATTGTTTGGTGAAAGTGAGCTTGGTAGATGGGTTAGCAGGAATGACAGTAAGCAAGCTGTGGAAAATATTTATTGACGTAATTATGACTCTCAGCAAAAATGCTTCCTAATAAGGGGGGAACGTCTAAGAGAGGAATAAAACAACCATGGCTAACCAAGGAAGTTAAGGAGAGAATTAAGTTGAAAGTAAAAGCAGATAAAGAGGCCAAAGTTAGTGATAACATTGAAATTTAAGACAAATTCAGAATCCAGCAACGGTGAACTAAAAAGATATTAAAGACAGTGAAAATAAATTAAAAGGGCAAGCTAGTGAGGACTTTAAAAGCTGGTGACAAGAGCTACTATAAATATATAAAAAGGAAGAGAGGTGTCAAAGTGAACATAGATCGTTAGAAAATGAAACTGGGGAGGCGATTTTGAGGAATGCAGTTAAACAAGTATTTGTATCAGTCTTTATGGTGGAAGATAATTTGAACATCCCATTAATACTAAAGCATATGCAAGAGGAATTAAATATCATCACCATTCACAAAAGAAGTAGTATTAGCCAAACTAATGGGGCTTGCATCCTAGGATCCTAAAAGAGGTAGCTACAGAGATAGTGAATGCATTGGTTGTAATTTTCCAAAAAATCCTTGGATTCTGGAGAAGGACCAGAGGATTGGAAAACGTCAAATGTGATACCCCTTTTCAAAAAGGGAAGGAGGCTAAAAGAGGATATCTATAGGCCGATTAGCTGAACCTCTATTGTTGGAAAAATATTGGAATCAATTATTAAGGAAGCTAATAGCAGAATATTTGGAAAATCATAAGCTAATTGAGCAGAGTCAGCATGGCATCATTAAAGACAAACTATATTTGACTACTTTAATCGAGTATTTTGAGGTTAACCAAAGTGGATAGAGGGGAACCAGCAGTTATATTGTATTTGGACTTCCAGAAGGCATTCAAAAAGGTGCCTCACAAAAGGTCAAGTCCTAAGATGACAGCCCATTATATTGAAGGTAGTATATTGGCATGGATAGACAATTGTCTCATGGGCAGGAAAATGGGAGTGGAGATAAAGGGTTCTTTTTTCAGGTTGGCAACTTGTGGGGTTCATGGGATCAGTACTGGGGTCACAACTGTTTATAATACATATAAGAAGAAAGAAACAAATGTAATGTAGTGAAATTTGCAAACAACACAAAAATAGCTGGAAAGAAAACGTTTACAGAGAGATTTTGATAGGTTAAGCAAGTAGGCAAATGTTTGCAAATGGCATATAATGCAGGAAAATGTGAAGATGTTTATTTTGGAAGGGAGAACAAAGGAACAGAGTATTATTTAAATGGAGAGAAACTGCAGAAAGCTGCAACACAAAGGGTCTTCGGGGGACTTGTACTCAAAGCACAAAAACTAATACACAGGTGCAGCAGGTAATCAGGAAGGCTAATAGAATGCTGGCCCTTATTTCAAGGGGGTTCAGAACAAAAAAGCAGGGGAGTCTTTCTGGAACAGTACAAGGTGCTGTGAGACTACATTTGAAGTACTTTAAGTAGTTTTGGTCTCCTTATTTGAGGAAAGATATCATGGTTTTATGGTCTTAAATGTAATATCTCAAAATTTGCAGATGACAGAAAGCTGGGTGGAAGGGTAGGCTGTGAGGAGGATGCAGAGATGTTGTAGTGTGATTTGTATAGGCTGAGTAAGTGGAAAAATACAAGGCAGATAAAATATAATGTGGATAAATGTGAGGTTATCCACTTTGGTGGCAAAAAATGGTAAGGCAGATTATTATTTGAATGGATGTAAATTGACAGAGTGGAATGTTCAAGACCTTGGTATCCTCATACACCAGTCACGGTAAGTAAGTGAGCAGGTGCAGCAGACAGTTAAGAAGGCAAATGCTGCATTGGCCTTCATAAGGAGAGGATTGAATACAGGAAAAAGGATGTCTTGCTGCAATTATACAGGTGAGACCACAGCTGAAATATTGTATGAGTTTGGTTGCCTTTTCATAGGAAGAATGTTCTTGCTATAAAGAGAGTTCAGTGAAGGGTTACCAAATTGATTCCTGAAATGGAAGAACTGACATTTGATTAGAGATTGAGTTAGTTATAGAGTCATAGAATCTGACAACATGGAAACAGACTCGTTGGTCCAACTAGCCCACGCTGAGCATGTTTCAAACCAAAGTGGTCCCACTTGCCTGTCTTTGGCCCATATCCCTCCAAACCTTTCCTTTTCATGTACTTATCCAAATGTCTGAAATATTGTAACTGTACTTGCATGCACCAATTCCTCTGGTAGTTCATTCCACATACGAAACACTCTCTGTAAAAAAAGTTGCCCCTCATGTTCTTTTTAAATTTTTGTCCTCTCATCTTTAAAATATGTCCCCTAGTCTTGAACACCCCTATCCTAGGTAAAAGATCCTTGTTATTCAGCTTATCTATGCTTCTCATGACTTTATAGGCCTCTATAAGATCACCCCTCAACCTCCTGTGCTCCAGTGAAAAGGTTCCAGCATATTTTTATAACTCAACCTTCCATTCCCAGCAACATCCTAGGAAATCTTTTCTGAACCCTCTCCAGTTTAATGATATCCTTTCTATTACAGGACGAACAGAAATGTACACAGTACTCCAGAAAAGGCCTCGCCAACATCCTGTACAATTTCAACATGACATCCTAACTGCTATACTCAAAGGTCTGAGCAATGAAGGCAAGCGTGCTGCAACATGACATCTCAACTGCTTTATTCAAGGGTCTGAGCAATGAGGGCAAGTGTGCTAAATGTCTTCTTAAACATGCTGTCACCTGAACTCCAAGTCTCTCTGTTCTACAACACTACTCAGGGCCCGACCTTAAATTCTATAAGTCCTGCCTTTGTTTGTTTTACCAAAATGAAATACCTTACATTTATTCAAATACCTTACATTTATTCAAATCAAACTCCATCTGCCACTCCTTAGCCCTTTGACCCAAATGATCAAGATCTCTTCGTAATCTTAGATAACCTTCTTCACTGTCTACTATACTGTCAATTTTGGTGTAATCCACAAATTTACTAACTATGTCTCCTAAATTCTCATTCAAATCATTGATATAAATCACTATCAGAAGTGGATCCAGCACTGATTCCTTTGAAGCACCATTGATTACAGGCCTCCATTCCGAAAAACAACCCTCCACCACCACCACCCTCAGTCTCCAGTCATTATGCCGATTTTGTATCCAGTTGATGAACTCTCCCTAAATCCCGTGTGATCTAACTTTATTAACTTGTCTATCATGCTGAACTTTGTCAAAGGCTTGCTAAAGTCCAAATCTTGAAACTAAAGAAGCTGTGCCTAGGTACCTTTATATCTAAGTTGGCGCTGTAATTGTCGACATATAAACTTTACACTATACTCATCGAGTACCTGTGACAATAAAGGCAATTCTCTTCTATGTGAACAACATTATTGCTTTGCCCTCATCAATCTGTGTCAGTTTACACAGTGTAAATTTACACATTGTGAGTTAGTCCAATGTTAGTTTGCAAAAGGCAGTTTACAGCAAATGAGTTTATACAGTGTCACTTCTCAGAATGTGAGTTCGCTCTGTTTCCATTTATACACTGCCAGTTTATCCAGGGCCACTTTACACAGAGCCAATGCCTGCAATGCAAGTTTTCACAGTGTTAATTCAAAGAGGGTCAGATGCATACAGCATGTGTTCACACAAGTCTACTTCACATACTCCTGCTCACACAGAGCCAGTTTATGCAGGACAAATTTATACAGTGCCAGTTGACAGAGTACGAGTCTATGTGGTCGGAATTCACAAAGACACAGTTCACTCAGGTGTTGGAAATTGGAGTGTCCTTTTAAAAACTGAATTATTTTTATGTTCTATATTGAATATTTCCTGTGTAGCATGAGACCTCATTTAACTGATTTACAGTAGTAACTACCCTTCTAGAAACGTAAACAAAAGATATATTGAGTGCCACACTGACCTACCATGAATGCTGTGTTTGGGGGAGATTTAGTTTTTAAAAGCAATTAAAACTAACCTTCAAATGGAAAAGAGAAAGGGACAGCAGTAATCCTGTCATCATGAGTAGTTGGCCATGGTCATTGGCCTAAATGGTTCAGACAGGTGATTGACAGAGCGTGGATAGCCAACCCTCAAAATAAGGGAAACAGGGATATTTGGGAAGAGAGAGAGGATCTAGCGGAATGAATCACCATTTTTTTGGGAGAAGACCAGGAGTTCTCTTAGGTCATCCCAAGGGAAGAACAAAGCTTGTCACTGTCAAAGACTACCATCAAAGACTGCACAACATCAGAGATGAACAGTCCACCACTCCAAAACTGCTGTTCCTGCTTTATCATTCTACAGAATGGCTTTGGGATCAGCAAAGCATTCTCATCTGTTGCAGGTTGTATATTTCCCTTTTTATCCAACTGAATACTACATTGATTCTAATTGCCACTTCTTGACAAACTAAATAAACTTTCTGAAAACTGCTTACAAAACTCAACTGCCTATTTTAAGCAACCGTGATAAAGAATTCCAAAGAAAACACAGAACCAGTTCACATAGAGCCACTTCATACAGCTCAAGTTTATACAGGACTGCACAGTGCAAGTTTGCACACTGCGAGTCTGCAAAGGGCCATAGGACTTCCATAGGCCGGTTCGCTCAGTGCAAGTTTATGCAGTGTGAGTTTACGTAGTCCAGCTTATACAGCACCAGCACACACAATCTGAGTTTACACAGTTCCAGTACACATTGTGAGTTTAAAAATTGTGATTTTACACAGTACAGTACACACCGTGTGAGTTTTCATAGAACCAGTACACAGTGTGAAATTATACAGTCTGTTCTTACACAGGACCACAGGCAGTAAGGTGACTCAGTGGTTAGCACCGCTGCCTCACAGCACCAGGGGCCCAGGTTTGATTCTACCTCAGGCAACTGTGTGGAGTTTGCATATTTTACCCTTGTCTGAGTGAATTCCTCACATAGTCTAAAGATGTGCAGGCTAGGTGGATTAGCCATGGGAAATGAAGGGTACAGGGATAGGGTAGGGCAGTGAAGCTGGGTAGGATGCTCTTTGCAGGGTTGGAATGGACTCGATGGGCTGATTGGCTTACTTCCACACTGTAGGGATTCTACCAGCGCCCATAGTGTGAGTTTACATAGTACCAATACTCTGTGAGAGTTTATACAGTGTGATTTTACACAGTACCAGTACACAATGCAAGTTTATACAGAAATCTATTTAGCAATCACTCAGTTTTTCCATTTCTTCTGCTTTAATCTATTTGGTAGGTGCCATTCTTACCCACCAGCTAATAATTTAAAATAATTTAAGCCCCCATTCAGCACCCAAGAACTGAACGAGACACAATTGACAGACTCAGCTACAACATTTCAAAAGATGAAATTCATCAGTGAAACCAACAAGCAATAGAAAATTCCTGGATAAATATTGAAAAGAAACTAAAACATCCGAAACTTCAAAAAGAAGCAAAGATTGAAACAGAATTTGCCGTGTACATTATTGCTTTCCATACCCTGAGAAATCCATATCTTAATTTTAACACTTTCAATCCCATGTTGACAGCTTTAGCTGAGGTCCATGTACAAATATAAATTTGCAACTCAATCAAACCTTCAAAGCTGCAAATTCCTGTCTATGTTGCAGCAGGAAACAGCCTTCAACATATATTGTTCCTTTATGAAATTGTGTATTGGAATCTTACCAACTCAAGAAATGTCTCCATTTGTGCTGAGCTGCTTTGGGGATTTCATTACTTCTTGCCAAACAGACACATTTAACTCAAAACGTCATTGTAGAGAGAGGGTGAAAAGTTTGAAACAAAACAACATTAAAACTAATTTAGGACTCAAACCTGAATGAGACATTCCAACTTTAAATACTTTACCTATGAGGTAGATGTATTCAAGGCATACAGTTGGAGGGATGGAAAATTAAAGGAACAAAATGTACTCTGGGTGGGAGATTTCAATGTCCACCACCAAGAGTGGCTCAGCAGCAGTACTACAGATCGAGCTGGTCGGGTCCTAAAGGACATAGCTGCTAGACTGGGTCTGCGGCAGGTGGTGAGGGAACCAACAAGAGGGAAAAACATACTTGACCTCATCCTTACCAATTTGCCTGCTGCAGACACTCTGTCCATGACAGTATCGGTAAGAGTGACCATCGCACAGTCCTTGTGGAGATGAAGTCCCGCCTTCATATCGGGAATAACCTCCTGTGTGTGGTATTATCACTGTGCTAAATGGGACAGACCGAACAGATCTAGCAACTCAAGACTGAACATCCATGAGGCGCTGTGGACCATCAACAGCAGCAGAATTGTACTCTAGAACAATCTGTAACCTCATGGCCCGGCATGTCCCCCACTCAACCATTACTATCAAGCCAGCAGATCAACCCCGGTTGAATGGAGAGTGCAGGAGGGTATGCCAGGAGCAGCATCAGGCATACCTGAAGATGAGGTATCAACCTGGTGAAGTCACAAAACAGTACTACTTGCATGCCTAATAACGAAAACAGCAAGCGATAGACAGAACTAAGCGATCCCTCAACCAACGGATCAGATCAAAGCTCTGCAGCCCTGCCACATCCAGAATTGAATGGTAATGGGCGATTAAACAACTCACTGGAGAAGGAATCTCCACAAATATCCCCATCCTCAATGATGGAAGAGCCCAGCACATCAGTGCAAAAGATAAGGCTGAAACATTCGCAGCAATCTTCAGTCAGAAGTGCCTAGAACATAGAACATAGAACATAGAACATTACAGCGCAGTACAGGCCCTTCGGCCCTCAATGTTGCGCCGACCTGTGAAACCAATCTGAAGCCCATCTAACCTAAACTATTCCATTATCATCCATATGTTTATCCAATGACCATTTAAATGCCCTTAAAGTTGGCGAGTCTACTATTTTTGCAGGCAGGGCATTCCACGCCCTTACTACTCTCTGAGTAAAGAACCTACCTCTGACATCTGTCCTATATCTATCACCCCTCAATTTAAAGCTATGTCCCCTCGTGCTAGCCATCACCATCCGAGGAAAAAGGCTCCCACTGTCCACCCTATCTAATCCTCTGATCATCTTGTATGTCTCTATTAAGTCACCTCTTAACCTTCTTCTCTCTAACGAAAACAGCCTCAAGACCCTCAGCCTTTCCTCATAAGACCTTCCCTCCATACCAGGCAACATCCTGGTAAATCTCCTCTGCACCCTTTCCAATGCTTCCACATTCTTCCTATAATGCGGCGACCAGAACTGTACGCAATACTCCAAGTGCGGCCGCACCAGAGGTTTGTACAGCTGCAACATGACCTCATGGCTCCGAAACTCAATCCCTCTACCAATAAAACCTAACATACTGTACGCCTTCTTAACAACGCTATCAACCTGGGTGGCAACTTTCAGTGATCTATGCACATGGACACCGAGATCTTTCTGCTCATCCACACTACCAAGAATCTTACCATTAGCCCAGTACTCTGTATTCCTGTTACTCCTTCCAAAGTGAATCACCTCACACTCTTCCGCATTAAACTCCATTTGCCACCTCTCAGCCCAGCTCTGCAGCTTATCTATGTCCCTCTGTAACCTGCAACATCCTTCCGCACTATCCACAACTCCACTGACTTTTGTGTCATCCGCAAATTTACTAACCCATCCTTCTACGCCCTCATCCAGGTCATTTATAAAAATGACAAACAGCAGTGGCCCCAAAACAGATCCTTGAGGTACACCACTAGTAACTGAACTCCAGCATGAACATTTCCCATCAACCACCACCCTCTGTCTTCTTACAGCTAGCCAATTTCTGATCCAAACCGCTAAATCACCCTCAATCCCATGCCTCCGTATTTTCTGCAATAGCCTACCATGGGGAACCTTATCAAACGCTTTACTGAAATCCAAATACACCACATCAACCGCTTTACCCTCATCCACCTGTTTGGTCACCTTCTCAAAGAACTCAATAAGGTTTGTGAGGCACGACCGACCCTTCACAAAACCGTGTTGACTATCCCTAATCAAATTATTCCTTTCTAGATGATTATAAATCCTATCTCTTATAATCCTTTCCAACACTTTACCCACAACCGAAGTAAGGCTCACTGGTCTATAATTACCAGGGTTGTCTCTACTCCCCTTCTTGAACAAGGGGACAACATTTGCTCGTCTCCAGTCTTCTGGCACTATTCCTGAAGACAATGACGACATAAAGATCAAAGCCAAATGCTCTGCAATCTCCTCTCTAGCTTCCCAGAGAATCCTAGGATAAATCCCATCCGGCCCAGGGGACTTATCTATTTTCACACCTTCCAGAATTGCTAACACCTCCTCCTTATGAACCTCAATCCCGTCTAGTCTAATAGACTGTATCTCAGTATTCTCCTCGACTGCATTGTCTTTTTCCTGTGTGAATACTGACAAAAAATATTCATTTAGCACCTCTCCTATCTCTTCGGACTCCATGCACAACTTCCCACTACTGTCCTTGACCAGCCCCAATCTTACTCTAGTCATTCTTTTATTCCTGACATACCTATAGAAAGCTTTAGGGTTTTCCTTGATCCTCCCTGCTAAAGACTTCTCATGTCCCCTCCTGGCTCTTCTTAGCTCTCTCTTTAGGTCCTTCCTGGCTAACTTGTAACTCTCAAGCGCCTTAACTGAGCCTTCACGCCTCATCTCTACATAAGCCTCCTTCTTCCTCTTGACAAGAGATTCAATTTCTTTAGTAAACCACGGTTCCCTCGCTCGACCACTTCCTCCCTGCCTGACAGGTACATACTTCTCAAGGACACGCAGTAGCTGTTCCTTGAACAAGCTCCACATTTCAATTGTGCCCAGCCCCTGCAGTTTCCTTCTCCATCCTGTGCATCCTAAATCTTGCCTCATCGCCTCATAATTGCCTTTCCCCCAGCTATAACTCTTGCCCTGCGTTATATACCGATCCCTTTCCATTGCTAAAGTAAATGTAACTGAATTGTGGTCACTATCACCAACGTGCTCTCCTACCTCCAAATCTAACACCTGGCCTGGTTCATTACCCAGTACCAAATCCAATGTGGCCTCGCCTCTTGTTGGCCTATCTACATACAGTGTCAGGAGACCCTCCTGCACACATTGGACAAAAACTGACCCATCTGAAGTACTCGAACTATCGCGTTTCCAGTTAATATTTGGAAAGTTGAAGTCCCCCATAACAACTACCCTGTTACTTTCGCTCCTATAGAATCATCTTTGCAATCTTTTCCTCTACATCTCTGGAACTTTTTGGAGGCCTATAGAAAACTCCCAACAGGGTGACCTCTCCTTTCCTGGTTCTAACCTCAGCCCATACTACCTCATTAGATGAGTTGTCATCAAACATTCGTTCTGCCACCGTAATACTGTCCTTGACTAACAATGCCACACCTCCCCCTCTTTTACCACCTTCCCTGATCTTACTGAAACATCTAAACCCCGAAACCTGCAACAACCATTCCTGTCCCTGCTCTATCCATGTCTCCGAAATGGCCACAACATCGAAGTCCCAGGTACCAACCCATGCTGCAAGTTCACCCACCTTATTCCGGATGCTCCTGGCATTGAAGTAGACACACTTCAAACCACCTGCCTGCCTGCCGGTACACTCCTGCGACCTTGAAACCTTATTTATGACCTCACTACTCTCAACCTCCTGTACACTGGAGCTACAATTCAGGTTCCCATCCCCCTGTTGAATTAGTTTAAACCCTCCTGAAGAGCATTAACAAATTTCCCCCCCAGGATATTGGTACCCCTCTGGTTCAGGTGTAGACCATCCTGTTTGTAAAGGTCCCACCTACCCCAGAATGAGCCCCAATTATCCAGGTATCTGAATCCCTCCCTCCTGCACCATCCCTGTAGCCACGTGTTCAACTGCTCTCTCTCCCTATTCCTCGCCTCGCTAGCACGTGGCACGGGTAACAAACCAGAGATAACAACTCTGTTTGTTCTAGCTCTAAGCTTCCACCCTAGCTCCTTGAATTTCTGCCTTACGTCCCCATCCCTTTTCCTACCTATGTCGTTGGTGCCTATGTGGACCACGACTTGGGGCTGCTCCCCCTCCCCCTTAACGATCCCGAAAACACGATCCGAGACATCACGGACCCTGGCACCAGGGAGGCAACACACCAACAGCGAGTCTCTCTCGTTCCCACAGAATCTCCTATCTGTCCCCCTAATTATGGAGTCCCCAATGACTAAGGCTCTCCTCCTCTCCCCCCTTCCCTTCTGAGCAACAGGGACAGACTCTGTGCCAGAGACCTGTACCCCATGGCTTACCCCTGGTAAGTCGTCCCCCCCAACAGTATCCAAAACGGTATACTTGTTCTTGAGGGGAATGGCCACAGGGGATCCCTGCACTGTCTGCCTGTTCCTTTTCCGTCCCCTGACTGTAACCCATCTACTTTTTTCCTGTACCTGAGGTGTGACTACCTCTCCGTAACTCCTCTCAATTACCCCCTCAGCCTCCCGAATGATCCGAAGTTCATCCAGCTCCAGCTCCAGTTCCCTAACACGGTTTCCGAGGAGCTGGGGTTGGGTGCACTTCCCGCAGATGAAGTCAGTGGGGATGCTAGTGGTGACGCTTACCTGCCACATTCCACAGGAGGAGCATACAACTGCCCTAACATCCATTCCCACTGTTCTGAATTCCCAGACAAGTAAAAAAAAACTAGTAGCCTTACCAAATCAGCGCTCAGAACCCTTTTTTTTTGGTTAGCGGAGGAGGATGGGTGGGAGACACTACCTAGGTAGTGTTTCGGGTAAAGCAACCGCCCAAATATATTACCTCACTTACTCCAAAAATGGAGTCACGCAAGGTAAGACTTTTATAATCGAAAAGCTCACCTTCCCAGGCTGCCCTCGCGCTTCCTTCCGGACTCCCGCCACTGAAACAACTGAAAAGGATGATGTGGATGATGATGCAACTCAGCCTCCTCCAGTGGTTCTCCATCATCACAGATACCAGTCTTCAGCCAATTCGATTCACTCCACGTGATATCAAGAAACTGTTGGAAACACTGGATACTGCAAAGGCTATAGGCCTTGACATCATTCTCTCAATAGCACTGAACAATTGTGTTCCAGAACTTGCCATTCCTCTAGCCAAGCTGTTCCAGTATAGTTACAACACTGGCATCTACCCTTTAAAGTGGAAAACTGCCCAAGTACGTCCTGTTCATGAAAAACAGAACACATTCAATCAGCCAGTTACTGCCCCATTGGTCTACTCTATCTCATCAGTAAAGTGATGGAAGGTGTCATCAACAGTGCTATCAAGCAGCACCTGTACAACAATAACCTGATCAGTGACGCCCAGCACCCAGTTTGGGTTCTTCCAGGGTCATTCAGTTCCTGATCTCATTACAGCCTTGGTTTAAACATGAACTCCAGAGGTGAGGTGAGAGTGACAGCCCTTGGCATCAGGCTGCATTCAACCGAAATGACATTAAGGAGCCCTATCAAAAACTGGAATCAATGGGTATCAGGGGACAAACTCTCTGATGGTTGGAATCATACCTGGCACATAAGAAGATGGTTGCAGTTGTTGGACGTCAGTAATCTCAGCTCCAGGACAGTTCTGCAGGAGTTCTTCAGGGTAATATCCTAGGCCCAACTATCTTCAGCTGCTTCATTAATGACCTTCCCTCCATCATAAGGTCCGAAGCGGGGATGTTCACTGATGATTGCACAATGTTCAACAACATTTGTGACTCTAAGGACATTGTGGGTCAACCCACTGCAGGTGGGCTGCAGTGGTTCAAGAAGACAGCTCACCACCACATTCTTAAGGGCAACTAGGGATGGACAATGAAAATGCTGGCCAGCCAGTGACATCCACATCCCACAAAAATCAATAAATAAAAAGAAAGCTCAGAAGTGGGGATGTTCGACGATGACTGCATGATGTTCAGCACCATTCATGACTTCTCAGATACTGAAGCAGTCCATGTTCAAATGAAGCAAGATCTGGACAATATCCAGGCTTGGGCTGACAAGTGACAAGTAACATTCATGCCACAGAAATGCCAGGCTATGACCATCACCAATAAGAGACAATCTAGCCACCGCTCCTTGCCATTCAATGGTGTTACCATCACTGAATTCCCCACTATCAACATCCTGGGGGTTATGATTGACCAGAAACTCAACTGGACTCAACACATAAACACAATGGCTACAAGAGTAGGTCAGAGACTCGGAATACTGTGGCGAGTAACTCACCTCCTAACTCCCCAAAGCCTGTCCTCCGTCTACAAGGCACAAATCAGGAGTGTGATGGAATAGTCCCCACTTGCCTGCATAAGTGCAGCCCCAACAACACGCAAGAAACTTGACACCATCCAGGACAAAGCAGCCCACTTGATTGGCATTACATCTACAAACATTCATTCCCTCCACCACCAACGCTCAGTAGCAGCAGTGTGTACTATCTACAAGATGCACTGCAGAAATTCACCAAAGATTCTCAAACAGCAGCTTCCAAACCCATGACTACTTCCACCTAGAAGGATATGGGCAGCAGATATATTGTAAAACCACCACCTGCAAGTTCCCCTCCAAGCTACTCACCATCTTGACTTGGAAATATATCTCCATTCTTTCACTGTCGCTGGGTCAAAATCCTGGAATTCCCTCCCCTAAGGGTGATATGGGTCAACCCACAGCAGGTGAACTGCATCCATTCAAGAAGGCAGCTCACCACCACCTTCTCAAGGGCAACTAAAGACAGGCAATAAATGCTGGCCAGCCAGCGACGTCCACATTCCAGAAATGAATAAATGAAAAAAAAATGGATAAATATTTGATGATGTAAAGAATTACAAGATGTAGGGGTAAATTAGGGGAACAAGTTTTAGTTGTGATCTTCTGACTGTCACCTCGAGTGAGCCAGGCACCATAAAGGACGCAAATCACAAACATTTGTCTGAAACAAATATTCGGCACTTCAACCTAAAGGGGCAATAAATACGTGTATGAAACAGGAATTAAGCAAATTGGAGACTGCTGTAAACTGCTGGTTTCTAATAGCAGCATATCTAAGTATTCCAACTCAAAACATTCCAGAGGTGAAAGGATGACTATATGATCTCATTAAATCATATCACTAACAGTAGGTGACACCGCATTATGGGCTCTAGCCTTGAGATGGCTCTGCTGCAGATTGGGGAGGAGGTGTTGGTGTAGTGGTAATTTCAATAGACTAGTAATTTAGATTGTAGGCTAATACTCTGGGAACATGGATTCAAATTCCACCATGGTACTGGAATTTAAATGCAATTAACAAATCTGGAATTAATAGCTGGTCTAATGGTGATCATGAAACCATGGCCTATTGTTGAAAAAAACCAACTATTTTAGTGACACGCTTTAGGGAAGGAAATCTGATGACCTCACCTGGTCAGAACTACATGTGAATCCAGACTCACGTCAATGTAGTAGCCAGATCCTCAATGGTATCAAATTATTATGAAATCTGAACAAATGAAACCGATTGACTTAGGCACTGGCAATGACAAGTACCAACCCTACAAATTCCTCCTTATTAGCATCTAAGGGCTTGTATCAAAACTGGGAGAACTGTCCTACTGATTTGTTAAGTAGCAGCCTGATGTAGTCATTCACATGAAATCATACCTTTCAGGTGATGTCATAGGCATAGGCATAAGGCGACTCAGCTCTTGAGCCTGTCAATCATTTAATGAGATCATGGCTGATTTGTGGTCTAACTCCATGTACCTGTCTTTAGCCGTTATCCCTTAATATCTTTGCTTAACAGAAAAAATTATCTCTCTCAGATATAAAATTAACAACTGATTCAGCAACTTCCACCATTTGTGGAAGAGAGTTCTAAACATATACCACCTCTTGTGTGTAGAAGTGGTTCCTAACATCTCTCCTGAATAGTCTGGCCTTAATTGTCACATTATGTTCCCTAATTCTAGAATCAAGACACTACTGCCATCGTCTGTGGTTATGTCCTGTCCAATAGGTAGGAGAGACTCACCGGAAGTCCCAGTAGTATAAGGATGAGAGGGAGCTGTTTAATATTCATTTGTATGATGTTGGTGTCCCTGGCTAGGCCAATACTTATTCTGCTGGGAGTCTTCATCATTGACTCTGGATCCCTTTGAAAGGTATGCCTTCAGATCAAATATGGGCATGGAAACCTCCTACTGCTTGCCATCCACCACACCATTCACTTCCCCCTAGCATTTGGAAGATGGTTGGGTTTTGAAGGCCAATCATTTTGGGTGTGGGACATCTCTGTAGGCGATCTTCAGGGTAGCGTCTGATATTTAATCGTCATCGATTGCTTCGGCAATGAGCTTCCTCCATCATAAGGTCAGAGGTTTGGATGGTCACTGGTGACGGCAAATGTTTAGCAACCATCTGCAAATACTCAGATACTAATGCAGGTAGTGCACATTTGCATCAAGACCCAGACAATATTCAGGCTTGTCTGTCAAGTGGCAAGTAACATCCATGCTACACAGGTGTCAGGAAACGACTATCCTAAACAAGAGAGAATTTAACCATCGCCCCCTGATATTCAACAATATTATCATCGCTGAATCCCCAACTATCAACATCCTGGGGGTTACCATTAACAGAAACTGAGCCGGCCTAGCTATACACGTAGTGTCTACAAGACCAGGTCAGAGGCTAGGAATTCTGCAAATGAGCAACTCACCTTCTGAGTCCCCAAAGCCTGTCCACTATCTATGAGGCACAAATCAGGAATGAGATGGAATAATCCCCACTTACCTGGATGAATGCAGCTCCACCAACACTCCAGAAACTCAGCACCATCCAGGACAAATCAACCCACTCAAATGGATCACATCCATCGCCTTCAACATTCTAGGGTCTTAAAAGAATTTGTTCTAGAGGTAGTAGATGTGTTGGTGTTAATGTTCCAAAATTCCCTAGATTCAGGAAAGGTTCTGTCAGGCTTGAAAATAGCAAATATTCTGTTCAAGAATGGAGGGAGGTAGAAAACAGGAAACTGTAGGCCAGCTTGGTGTCTACAATGGTAAGGTGTCAGAATTGATCATTAAAGAGATTGTAGCTGCACACTTAGAAAAACTCAAGATAATCGGGAAGTCAGTGTGGTTTCATGAAAGGGAAATCATGTTTGACCAATTTATTAGAGTTGTTTGAAGGAGTAACATATGCTGTGGATAAATGGAAAGCCTGTGGTTGCACTGTACTTGGATTTCCAGGAGGAATTTGATAAGGTACCACATCAAAGGTTACTGTGGAAAATAAGAGCCCATGGCATAGATAGAGAACAAAAATTACGTATAAATTGGTCATTACCTGATAGGCAGTTTGTAACGAGTGGAGTCCTGTGGGGTTCTGTACTGGGACTTCAACTTATTACAATTTACATTACTGACTTAGATGAAAGGAGGGTGAGCCTGGTAGCTAAATTTGCAGATGACCCAAAGATAGGCGGAAAAATATAAGGTGATTGTAGACAGAAATAGATTGAGTGAATGGGCAAAGATCTGGCAGTATAATATGGAAACATGAAGTTGTTCATTTTGGCAAGAAGAATAATAAAGTAGAATTTTGCTTAAATGCAGAATGATTGCAGATTCCGAGGTGCAGAGAAACTTAGGTGTTCTGGTACATGAGTCACAAAATGTTAGTAAGCAAATACAGCAAGTAATTAAGAAGGCTAAAGTGATGATATCCTTTATCATGAGAAGAATTGAATGTAAAAGTAGGGTTTTATATTTCAGTTATGCAAACATTTGTGAGACCACGTCTCGAGTATTGTGTGCCATTATAATTTTCTTGTCAAACCAAAAATGTAAATGCATCGGAGGCAGTTCAGTGGAGTTTTAATAAATTGATATCTGGATTGAGTTGCTTATCTCTTGGGGAAAGGTTGGACAGGCTGAGCTTGTTTCTAATGGAGTTTAGAAAAATGAGAGGTGACTTGATTGAAGTGTGTGAGATCCTGAATGGCCTTGACAAGGTGGACATGGAAATGAAAACCTCCTCTTGTGCATCAGGCCGGAACTAGGGAGAACTGTTTTAAAATTAGAGGTCACTCCATTAGGACAAAGATGAAGGAATTTTTTTTAATTTCTGAGAGTTGAGAGACTTTGGACTTCTCTACTCACAAAGTGATGGACGCAGGCCCATTGAGTATTTTTAAGTGGAGGTGAATGGATTATTGTTAGGCAGGGGAATATAATGTTGAATTAGGGATAGTTTGGAATGTTGAATTCAGAAGAATAAACACATTAGCCATGGTTTTATTGAATGGTGCAACAGGCTCGATAGGCTTACTTCTGCTCCTGATTTCCTATGCTCATAAGTCTATGATATTCACTCCCGTTACATCGATGCACAATGTCTGCCGTGTGTACATTTATAAGAAGTGCTACAACAATCACCACAAGGTTCCTTCAGAAATACCTTTCAAGTCTGTGACATCTACCACGTAGACAACAAGAGCATTGATAATATTGAGATTTGGAAATATATCACTGGATCAAAATCCTAGAACTCGCTCCCAACAGCACTGTATGTGCCCCTGTACCTCAAGGGCTGCAGTAATCCAAGAAGGCAGCTCACCATCACCTTCTTCAGGGCAATTAGGGATGGGGCAATAAACACCTTCATAGCTATCAATACAACTAAAGAATAAAAGAAGCATAGTCTTCAGGTTTTGCAACAAGGACAACATGTGACAGTGGGAATTCCTGAACAGTTTTGAAATATGTCTTTGTTTTAGCCAGTAAAGAAACAACACAGAAAATACTATTTATTTTTGAATCTTATATTTATCATTTAGGTATTTGCATTTTGATACTTGGAATGGATAACGTGCTTGAACGATAAATGCAATTTATTTTGATGCAAATTTGATTGAAGCACAGATCCAAGATTCAAAGTTTTTCCATCAGTGAGACAGGAAATGAATGGAACTGCAAGATTGTGCATGTTTTAAAGAACAATTAACTTCCAAATTGGAAAAGGAAATGCGTCAAACAGATTGAGCTTTTGAGAGAAAGGAATGAACATCTTATAGAACTGAAGGCACAAAAATGAATTAGAATACATTTATTGTAAAATATCTGGGTTTCAAACATACCAGATTTATATAGCTTGGTAGTTCATTGTGTAAAATGTACAAGACTAACATTCCAATCACTAAGTTAATTAACACTGGGAGAGTGAGACTAACCCTAGAACTGCGCATTCTTGATGTTTGATTTCAAGCATATTGGCAAAGAAAATTATTGTGTGAAATATTGTGAAAGTATGAATGGAACATCAGTGTCAATGTTCTCCATGCACAGAACAAAATAACGGAAAAAATATTTTATCTTTTATAGAGTCTTGTTCCAGTCTTTAAAAGTGTCACATTCAGTCCCCATCTTAAATTAACAGATATGCAGTCACTTTATTTAACTTGTGATAAATAAATAATTAACTAATAGATGGATTCTATTCTATCAAGTGAAAGTAACAGTCATCTCTTGCAGCTCATCCTTTGGGAGTAGAGTTTGGTGACAGCAAGTTGGCAAATTGAGAAAGATGTTAAACAGGACATAATATAAAAAAGCAGGTAAACAGAATGTCAGTTCATTATCGCCTATTTTATACTCTTTTGCAAAGTTGAAACTTCCCCTGGCGGGTTCTTACCCTTGAGTGGTGACTACCTTATTTCCATACATTTCATCTCATTAAAGCCCCAACTCAGCTTACTTGCATTGCAAATCCAATTTTCCTTTCTTCTGCCAAGAAATTAGACGGTGGAAATCCCCGGCAGGTGAAACAAAGTGGGTACTTGGCATCTGCAACTTGTTGAATGCATGTCCTGGCCATCATGCAACTGCTTCTTCAGAACAACATTGCAGCATGCTCCATGACTACCACTCTCATCAATCCTTCATCAACACGTCAGTGTCAACAAACTACCTGCCTCACCACATCGTCCTGTTTGCCCTTGGAACAGCTCAGAGACCACTTCAGACCTTCAAAACTTTGGAGTTCAAGGTTACGTACATTAGGTCATTTTCTGTGTAGGGCAGAAATGCATTTCATGCATCTATACAACAGACTTTGGCACTCATGCAGGTCATGTCTCATGAATTGATGACTTACATTCACTCACTTGACTGCTTATTTGTAGGCTGCTAGTTTCTGCTTTATTCACATTCCTTTCTTGATGTGGAAGGGCTTTGGTACTCAATTTCAGGCTGCTGTTTAGCTTTCATTTAACGTAGAGAGTGAGCTGGCAGTTTGTGATAGTGGGGAGAACTAAACAGTCATCTATCATTCAGATGGGGGTGAAGCAGTTGATATGTAGCATCGTGCTACATCAATGTAAAAGCTGCAGCGTTGGCCAGCTGTTTGTGCAGCAAACAGACTGAATGTGCTTTAGACAAATGGTGTTATGTGAAAGTCAAAGGGAAAGAGACCTCAATAGGGTGAAGGGAGACTACAGTTAGTCATGGGGCACCACCACATCAGTCAAAGGGCTCATCTCATTACACACGCTCAGAAAAGCACTTGGTCCTACGTGAATCTGGAGATTTGCAAGTGCTGGGATTGGGTGATGGTCAGTCCTGCAGGTCAAGCCCAAACAGGCTGGGAATTATAGGTAGGTCAGTTGGGCTATTGTGGAGTCAGTCCAGGTGGTGGGGGGCAAGGAGGCAACAGTCATGGGACAGTGTTTAATAATGGTCACTGAGTGTTTTAGGGCAGTCAAAGAAGTCATTGGGATGACTTCAATGCACTGTTTCTCAGAGAGAATAGAGACATTATTGGGGGAAATGGAAAAGAACAGGTTGAGACTTCATAGTGAATTGGAGGGGATTGGGAGATTGAGAAGGCTGATGGGTTTCAAACAGGTCACAGTAGCTGTGGCTTCTGCATGGGAGGATGTATGATGGACAAGCCTATCGGGCCATTAATAACTTTCTAAAGGAACTCAAAGGAAACAGGGAGAGTCTGTAAGGTTATTTGGGCCATAGGCACAGAAACTGAAAAGGAAACATAAAAATGTTGGGGGAAAAGCATGCTTCCCATCCAAAGCCTGTGCGTTTTTCACTCGGAAACAATGTTAGAACTTTACCATGTTGGATCGAAAATCAACTGTACAATAACTTCAAAAAAGAGCCAAATTCCAAAGGTGAAGTGAGAGAGACCAACCTTGATATCAAGGCTGCATTTGGCCAAATGTGGCATCAACGAACGCTAGCAAAACTGGTATCAATGGGAATCGGGGAAAACTGCCTACTGGTTGGAGTCATTACTAGCATGAAGGAAGATGCTACTTGACGGCTAGTCATCTCACTCCAGGACATCTCTGCAATATTTTCTCAAGGTAGTGACTTAGGCCCAAACATCTTCAGCTGCTTCCTGGTCAGAAGTGGGGATGTTCATCAATGATTGCACAATGTTTAGCACCATTTGCAACTCCTCAGATACTGAAGCAGTCCATGTCCAATATCCAGGCTTGGGCTGACAAGTGATAATTAATATTTGTGCCACACAAATGCTAGGTAATGACCATCTCCAATAAAAGACAATCCAGCCACCTTGTCTTGACATTCAGTGGTTTACCATCACTGAATCCCCCACTATTGACATCCTGGAGATTAGCATTTCCCAGAAATTGAACTACACTAATCATATAAATATTGCAGCTTCAAGAACAGTTCAGGGGCTACATATCCTACAGTGAGTAACTCACCTCCTGACTCCTCAAAGTCTGTAGCACATGCAAAAAACATAAGTTAAGAGTTTGATGGAATACTTCTCACTTGCCTGGATGAGTACAGCTCCAACAACCCTCAAAGAGTTTGGCACAATCAAGGACAAAGCAGCCTGTGTGAATGGCACCACATTCACAAACAGCCACCTCCTCCACTGTTATATTCCATAGCAGCAGTGTGTACTATCCACAAGATGTACTGCAGAAATTCACCAAACATTCTAAGACATCACCTTCCAGACCCATGAACACCACGATTTAGAAGGTCCAGGGCAGCAGATACACAGGAATACTGCCCTCAGTAAGCTCACTTCCAAGTCACTTACCATCCTGATTTGGAAATATATCACCTTTCCTGCAGTGTTCCTGGGTCAAAAGCCTGCAATTGCCTCCCTAAAGGCCTTGTGGGTCTACCCATAGAGCATGGACTGCAACAGTTCAAGAAGGCAGCTCATCACCACCTTCTCAAGGGCAATTAGGGACTGGCAATAACTGCTGACCCAGTTAGTGATGCTCACTCCATTGAATGAACTTTGAAAAAAATGGCTGCCACTACATGTAAGTAGGTGACGTAAGTTACTGCATTTCTTATTTGTGGGATGGCAGGAGTAAATCTTGGATTTTGTGGCCCTAATATGGGCAATTACCGTAATCATGCCTCCAATGATTCAATAATGCATCCCATCTGGCTTCAATTAACATTTTAACAGAAGGTCAAATAAAGTAGATTAAAACTATTGATACAAGCAATCATGAACCTGTCATTTTGCACACTAACTGTCTCTTTGTCACATCAAGAATTCTTGACATCTAGCTTGTTTGATGTACCTGATAGGACAGGAAGCTGAATATTAATGAAGGAAGTTACAGCAGTAATAAGGTATTTAACAAATCACTATCTCCCTAAATTGACAAAGATGACAGTTGGAGACAATATTTATTGAGGGGGGAGTTGGTGAAGATGACCTGTTGATGTATTGTGAGCTAAAAGGGGCCATGGGTTGGTGATACCCATTGAACAGGCATATCCTGGTGCTGACAATGTCTACCACAAACTGTGTTTCCTACCATCACTTGTCATTCTGTAGAAGTGAAATGCAACTGGAAACTGGCTAGGACAACAGCCAGGGTGGGCTGAGTCAGTTTCAGATTGATGAGTGAAAGTGCAGGATCCACATCTGCTGAGTGATAGGTGATGGAAGAGGACCTTTGCAAACTCCACCTTCAGTTAATTTGTAATTGTTTATCATCCATTTGCAATGCATGCAGAGGTGATGTGTTAAAGTTCAAATGCTGGACAAAAGCAACTTGAGCCATACCATTGGGCCTTGCAAATTGAACATTGGGATTTTAGTGTAGAAGTTAGCAGTTATGACTTATGAAAAAGCAAATTCTGGCCAAAGGTGACACATCACTTCTGCAACTTCCAAGGGAGCTACGGGAGACTGAGACCATTCCTTCATCACCTGCCATGTAAGTTTAATGGTGGTTTGCACTGAATATAATGAAAAGTTTGGGTTTGGGAGGAGAAGAGGTTTGGAGTGCTATGAGGACTCCCTTTTGACGTAATGTGTTGGTCACCAAGTTGTTGCACTTGCTGATGTTGAGGTCATGATACCAACATTTAGTTTGAACTGTAGGGGTGAGCTGTGGCCTCTGTATATTTTATTTTTGTTCCATTTTCCTGGCTGTCAGTAAGAGATCTGTTTAAAATTGTCTGATTACCTGTCTGATGTGCTCCAACTGGAAAATGACAAAAGCTAGTGTCCAGTGGGCACTGGGTATAGAGTGACTTAGATAGATGCTTAGACAAGATGTAGCTATATACAGTTAAACTCTGTAGCCTATGTAAACAGAGATAAGAGTGAGCGGATGGGATTGTAAGTGCAAGGGAGTGTCAGCCATTATAATATAATAATCACAAAAGCCATGAGGTTGCTGCTGAGAGGCAACACCTGGTTGTCTGGGTGCACAATGGTCTTTCAAAGATGGAGTAGGTACAAGGGATGCTGACTTTATGGCAGATATCTGCTGAGTGGGGAGGTGATGGCCTAGTGGTATTATTGCTGGACTGTTAATCCAGAGACCCAGGTAATGTTCCAGGGACCTGGGTACAAATCCCACCATGACCGATGGTGGAATTTGAATTTGAATTTAACAAAATATCTGGAATTAAGAAACTAACGATGACCGTGAATCCATTGTTGAATGTTGGAAACACCCATTTGGTTCACTAATGTCCTTTAGGGAAGGAAACTGCCATCCTTACTTTGTCTGGCCTACATATGACTCCAGACCCACAGCAATGTGATTGATTCTGACTCTGAACTGCCTTTTAGCATTAAATGCTGCCTAGCCAGCTACACCCTCATCTTGTTAATCAAATACAGAAGAAAAATGTGGTAAATTTTTCCAGGAATGGCACATGGTAAAATGGGGGTGGAATTGGATATGCAGTATGCTATAAGATGGTAGTTAGTGGGGCACATTTGGTAAGAGATGGCTAAAACTCTGTTTTAAAAGTTCCAAACATCTCAATGCAACTTGCCTGTGTGTCTCTCTCTGTCTTTTTGTTGTGCTTCTCACTATCACAGTCTCTGTTGTTGTCTCAGTATCTCTTTCTTTCAATGTGTCTCTTTCTTCCTCTCAGTTCCATCTCTCTTTCATTGCTTTTTGTGTGTTTCTCTTTATTAGATTATCACCCTGTCTCTTTAGTTGGTTTGTATGTCTCTCTCTTTCTCAGTTTGTGTATCTATTTTCCTCTCTCTCTCTCTCTCTCTCGCTCTCTCTCAATTGGTGTGAGCAGGTTTTTTTTCCCGGGATAGGGAGTCCAGAAGTAGAGGGAAGAGGCTTAAGGTGAAAGGGGAAAGTAATAAAAGGGACCTGAGGGGCAACTTTTTCATGCAGAGGGTAGTGCACGTAGGGAATAAGCTGCCAGAGGAAGTAGTGGAGGCTGGTACAATTACAACATTTTAAATGTGTCTGGTTGGGTATATGAACAGGAAGTGT
This sequence comes from Rhincodon typus, assembly GCF_021869965.1. Lineage (NCBI taxonomy): Eukaryota > Metazoa > Chordata > Chondrichthyes > Orectolobiformes > Rhincodontidae > Rhincodon > Rhincodon typus. The sequence continues at coordinate 42,079,122 of NC_063359.1, read as the reverse complement.
TTAGAGAGATATGGGGCTACAGTAATTTAGGGTATCTAGTTGACATGGATGAGTTGGACTGAAGGGTCTGTTTCTGCGCTGTACAACTGAGGCTATGACTCAAATGTCTCTTTCAGACAATGTCTGGCACTCGCACTCTCGCGCTCTCTCTCTCGGCTAGTGTGTGTATCTGTCTAACTTTTTCCCTCTTTCTCAACTGAAGTGTCTCTCAGTCAGAATTTTTCTTAATCCCGCTATCTCTATGTCAGCCTCTCAGTTAATGTGCGCATCTTTCTCTCAATCTCGGTTGATATGTGTCCCTTGTCATATTGTAGGTGTTAAGTCACCAGAATTCATCCTTTGTTATGCTTCAATCTCCAGCCTACTCATATTTTTATGAAAAATCACACACCAGGATTAAATCTCTCACGTTCTGAATAGCCATATCTCAGGAATTGAAACCATTCTTACTATGCATATTATGTTTAAATCCAGTAGCCTTTTGTTTAGGAAAAAAAAAGACAATATCTGTTCCTTTATGTAATTTAACTTTGTACATAGTTCAACATTCCTTAAAGAGACTAGTTATTCTTTTTCCCGTTTTGAGGAGGAAACTCCTCCTTTTATGATATTTTCTTTCTGGTTAATTTGACAGTAGTCATGAGATTGTAGCAATGTTCTGAGACCAGCCAACTTCCTCAGCCATTCTGTATATTGGCACAGTACAATCTGAAGCAATACACCCAGGCCCAACATGTGTATTGAAATGATGGACTGCCAGACAGTTTTCACGGCAATGCAATGAGTTAAAAGAATTTTGTTGTTTTGGTTAATTCAACATTTAGAATTTCATTTAACTTAATTACAGAAATGGCTGAAAGTCTATAACAGTACTTCACATGAAACCACTTTTAGTTGGTTACATGAGACAGGAAATTCCTAGACGCAGGCAGCTCCTTCCTCTCAGTCAATAGGTTGTGACTGCAACAGAGAGATAACAGGGAGTCAAACACATCACTTCCACCATTTGTTTCAAAATTTTGCAGCTTTCCTCAGTTTTCAACTACAATTGAAATTCATTATTTCTCATAAGCAAAGAGCTTGTTAACCTTCAAATTCCATTGCTGCTACTAATTTGATGTCAACTTAATAAATTAGATCGAATAAGCATACAGAAGTTCATGTTTCAAGGTGGTCATTATTTTGTGAAAGCTGATGTGAAAAATATGAATTAAAAATGCGAAAAGATTATTGATCTTTATATCTGGGGTTGGAGTGGAAGTGATGTTATAGTTTTGGTCAGATCCTTCTGGGAGTAATTAGGCTCAGTTCCTCTGCACCTCAAAATAATAGATTGGCCTTGGGGGGAGTACAGCACAGATTCAGAGATGCCAGGGCTGAAAGGGTTAAATTATGACAACAGCTTACTCAGATTAGTCTTGTATCCTCTTAAGGGAAAATAAAATTAACTTTGTCGCATTCTCTGTAATAATCACTTTGCAATGCCCTGCCCCAGGATTGTATATCTGACATGAAATAAATTATTATAAATATCAAATGTATTGCAATTATTTGGAAGACACTCAGAGTGGAATTGGCTGCATGGAGATGTTTGAATTTTTTAATTGGAATTTTCTGATTTGAAATTAGTTGTAGTGTACTATTACACATCTTATGAACAAAGTAAATCTTTGGGATAAACATTCAGCAGAATCTTACAGGAGTCTGAACAACGTGAGTTATGGAGAAAAATGTGGCTGAATCACAGGAGAACTCCAAACAGGCCTATTCCAACACCAGGAACAAGTCACTGCATCTTTTAACCATGTTCCAGACATCAAGCAAGATTCTCACTAGGCAGTGGCAAGTTGCTAATTGAAGGGGATTATTCCTTATTAATAACCTTATTAACTGCACATCTCACCTCATTAATAACAAAAATAGAAATTGCTGGAGAAACTCAGCAGCTCTGGCAGCACCTGTGTAGAGGAAGCAGAGTTAATGTTTCAAGTCCAGTGACCCTTCCTTGTCTGATGAAAAGTCACTGGAGCCAAAATGTTAATTCTTATTCTCTTTCCACAGATGCTGTCAGACTTGCTGAGTTTCTCCAGCAATTTCTATCTTTGTTTCAGATTTTCAGCATCTGCAGTTTTTGTTTTCTTTTTCATGTTATTAATATGCAGCTTCCAATGCTATCACTTGCTCAGAGCATAATAGATGCTAAGCAATATTGACACAGAAATCAGAGTGGGTACCTGGGGACTTCACATCACCCTTTTCTCCATAGGACCTCCCTGTTAAATTCTAGGCACCAGCATGTCAGGACATGATCCATGTCCAGACATTGATACTTGACATGTGTCAGCCTGTAAGAACATTTGATTGGCAGATCGTTCACCATCTTCAACATTCACTCCCTCTACTGTTGATGCATACCAATACAGAAGGTCTTAAGGTGTGTTCGATAGTGACCTTACCTTTGAGATAGAATCCATGGATTTGTGTCTCATTATAACCTTCCAAAACATGCTAATGGCTGGTGCTAAGAATGGGAGAGATTCCTAATCAGCCATGAGATGGGAAGAAAGTGGAGAAAGAAATGCCAACTGCATGGGCTGTTATCCCCATTCTGGCAACAGTGGATTCAGGGCCTTCTCCTCCCCACGGAGGAGCCCCATATATCAGACCTGCCTTTGGGCAGAAATACCTAAGAATGTAACCTTGCACAGAGTATCGAGCTGGTGGATGCCCACTTTCCTGACAGCAGCTACAGTAGTTTTATCCTGTGCTAGCCAGCCATACTCACTGTATTTTCATCCCCATGTGGATGCAGAGGGTGTTTTCATGGTTCTAGCTTTCACTGTTATCTGACAACACATGGACAGTGCTCATACAATGACAGCGATAATGTAACCAGAAACGCTATGGAAAAAATCATTGCCATTCTCACCCTATGGTTCCATACCTCATCCAGACATAGGATCCTGATAGTATCTGTTGAATCATGGTCTAATGCATTCTACATAATCGAGTAAACAAGTGGGTGCCGACCTTATCACCAGGCCTTCAGCTAGTATATGGATAAATAAGAAGAGGAGATGAAGGGAGGAAAGGAGGATGCATGCAGGATATAAGCAGTCCAGACAGTCAGTAAGACAGGGCTTATCAGACTTCAATTCCCCTGAAAACCTCCCCATTTCATCCTTGTTCCACATCCTTTGTTCACTCCCTCTTCCTTCTTTCCTATGTCCTCCCTCTCCCTCATCCTCCCTTACTCTTCTCCTTATTCCTCCATCCCAATTTGCTTCCTGTTCTATTCTGAGAAGTTGCAAGCTTCTGGTAATGCACTCAATATGAAGTGAGCAGTATATTGGACCATTACATTATTCAAATCCTTGGCTACTGTATCGAAACTTTCAATACTGATCCAAAATTAGACCACTTTGAACCATAGTTAGCATTTTCTTATTCATTCATGAGATGTGCGTGTTGCTGCCTAGGCCAGCATTTACTGTCCATTTCTAATTTCCTTTGAGAACTGTTGCAATCCATTTAGCGTAGGCTACTCATAGTGCTCTTATGAGGATTTTGACCCAACAATAGTAAAGGAATAGTAATATATTTCCAACTCAGGATGGTGTCAGGAGGTATATCTAAAGTTAAGTGGGATGATACCTTGTCATCATTTTATCCTACTGCTTTATTTGTATCTGAAGCTTTGAGTGTAAAAAATCAGAAATGCTATGCTTTCATGACAGTGGATAATTTTATGCCACAACTGTAATAGAAATGCTCAGAAGCAAGGACTTAGTCTAGTAGTAAAGTCACCATAGTCCAAGCAATCCCTTTCATTAGAGAGAGATGACTGGTTATCGCTTAACCTAAGCATTACCACACCTTAGGTGAGGGAAAAGGTTGAGAACAGGAGTTTTTCATGGTACTTTCAACCAGTGTTTGAATTGAACCCACACTGTTGGTATCACTCATCAGACATCCAGCCAACTGAGCTAAGCAACCCAAATAGTGCAATTAATAGTATAATATATAGTATAGAGTATAGTATAATGTATAGCATAGTGCAATGAATAGCATAATGTACAGTGTAATAAATGGTATAATGGATAACATGATGAATGGAAAGGATAATATTGGATTGTGACCAGCTGAGCATCACTCTGAGGAATGGGTCAGAAAGTTATCCAATCTCTATTAGCAGCTGTTTCCGCTCACTCCACCCTATTCAAATGTTGACCATTTTTAAAATAAATTGCTGATTCTTGTAGTCTGTTCTGGAGAGGAAAAAGGAACCTATGTTTTAAGGTTAATCTGCCAAGGGCTGTGGGGATGGAAACAGACACACAGTCTTCCTGTGGCTGCTGATTAGAGGTTTGTTAATTCTTCACATACCAGACTTTTATAAGAAACAGCAAGCCATACTTGGACTTTTCCTGGTTTAATGGCATTAACAGCTGTTAATTGTAATGCCTTCTTTCACTAAAAACAAGACTTCTTTAAGAAAGATTTGTATGAAGTTGTTTAGAATTGGCAAGTCAGCTTACAGAAGCAACTCTTATCAAAACCATAAATGACGTTCAGTGTGTCTGAGACAAAGGCAAACTAAACCCACCGCCTACCCCCCTATGCTTTTCAATCTATTTGCAGCCTTTGAAACAGTTGACCACATAACCTGCCTCCGATGTATCTCCACCATCGTCCAGCTAGCTGAGGCTACACCTGTTTAGTCCCTTTTTAACCTAATTGGAGCCAAGGATTTGGATTCAAAGATTTCTTTTGCCATTCTATACAAACACCTTTGGTGTTCATCAGGGTCTTCCCTTGCTCTTCTCCTAATTTTCATCTACATACTGCTTTCCAGCTGAAGATACAAAAACTATTTCCAAATGCATGCTGATGACACTTATTTCTTTATACCTCCCCCTTATTTTTATTGACATTTTTAATATAATAACTAGAAATGGTTGGGCAAGATTTTCTTCCAGTTAGATTTTTAAAAAAATCACTTGAAGGACATGGGCATTGCTGAATGGGCCAGCATTTATTGCCTGTCTCTAGGTTGCCCTTGAGAAGGTGGTGGTGAGCTGCCTTCTTGAATCACTGCAGTTCATGTACTGGGGAGATTGAAACCATTATTTACAGTCATGATCAGAAATGCACTCTCTAGCCACCCTCCCCTTGACAATTATCTCAGGCTATGCTAGACAGTTCACAAATAATATTGTCATGTTTGGTTTCAAGATGATCTTTCAACCACATGCCTCACCATCACTAAGATTGCCTATTTCCACCTCTTGACTATCACCTGACTAACTCTGCTTTCCCTCATCTCTGCTGCTTAAATACTCATTATGGTTTTGTTACCTCCAAGTATGATTGATATAATATACAGTTGGTTGGCTTTCCACATTTTACCTTCAGTAAACTTAAGGTCCTCAAAGATGTTGCCTAATTCTTAATGCAGAAGGTGGTCATGTAGTACTAATGCCCTGGGAACATGAGTTCACATCCTAAAAAAAGTCTTGAGTTTAAAAATTAGTCTCAGTAATGGTAACTGTGATACTTGTCGTCAATAATTGTTTTTTTAAAAAAAAAGCCCATTTAGTTCACTAATGTTCTGAAGGTAACCTGCCATCCTTACTGGTCTGGCTTATGTGTGGCCCCAATATCCTCAACAAAGTGGTTGACTCTTAAGTGCTAGTAAGAACTGCCGATGCTGGAGTCTGAGATAACAAGGTGTGGAGCTGGATGGACACAGAGGGCCAGGCAGCATCGGAGGAGCAGGAATGCTGATGTTTCGGGTTGGGACCCTTCTTCAGAGATGGGGAGGAGAAGGGGTCTCTGAAATAAATAGAGAGGGGGGTGGTGCTGGCAGGTGGATAATGGAGCGGATAGGTGGGAGAGAAGACAGACAGATCAAGGAAGCGGAAATGAAGCTAGTAAAGGTGAGCATAGGTAGGAAGTGGGGATGGGGATTGGTTAGTGAGGTGGGAGGAGCGGTTGGGTGGAAGAGAAGATGGATAGTTCAGGGAGGCAGAGATGAGAGGGGGTGCTGGCCTTGGGATGAGGACAGGGGTGGGGAGATTTTGAAACTAGTAAAGTCCACATTGAGACCATTGGGTTGTAGGCTTCCAAAGCGGAATGAGGTGCTGTTCCTTCAGTTTCCGGGTGGCATCGTTGTGACACTGGAGGAGGCCCAGGATGGACATGTCGTCCAAGGAGTGGGAGGGGGAGTTGAAGCAGTTCGCGACTGGGAGGTGTTGTCGTTTGCCACGAACCTAGCGTAGATGCTTCACAAAGTGGTCTCCGAGCCTCCGCTTGGTCTCCCCGATATAGAGGGGGCCACATCGGGAACAGCGGACACAATAGTCCACATTAAACAGATGTGCAGGTGAACATCTGTTTTAATGTGGAAGGTTTTCTTGGGGCCTGGGGGGGAGGTGTAGGGGCAGGTGTAGCACCTCCTGTGGTTGCAGGGAAAGGTGCAGGGGGTGGTGGGGCTAGTGGGGAGTGTGGAGCGGACAAAGGAGTCATGGAGAGAGCGGTCCCTCCGGAAAGCAGATAAAAGTGGCGAGGGAAATATATCCTTGGTGGTGGGGTCAGATTGCAGGTGGCGGAAGTGGCAGGGAATGATACATGGAATCAAGAGGTTAATGGGGTGATACATGAGGACAAGGGGGATTCTGTCTTTGTTTTTATTGCGGGGAGTGGGTGTGAGGGCTGAGGTGTGGGAAACGCAAGAGATGTGGTCGAGGATGTTTTCAACCACTGAGGGGGGGAAATTGCCGTCGTTGAAAAACGAGGACATCTGGGATGTCCGGGAGTGGAACGTCTCATCTTGGGAGCAGATGCAGCAGTGGCGGAGGAATTGGGAGTAGGGGATAGCATTCTTCCACATTAAACAGATGTTCACTTGCACATCTGCTAATGCGGTCTATTGTATCCGTTGTTCCCAATGTGGCCTCCTCTACATTGGTGAGACCAAGAGGAGACTCGGAGACTGCTTTGTAGAGTGCCCGCGCTCTGTTCGCGACAAACAACAACACTTTCCAGTTGCGAACTACTTCAACTCCCCCTCCCATTCCCTCTCCCTGGACGACATGTCCATCCTGGGCCTCCTCCAGTGTCACAACGATGTCACCCAGAAACTGGAGGAACAGCACCTCATATTCCGCCCTGGAAAACTACAATCCAATGATTTCAATGTAGGCTCGAGTGCCTTCTGAAATAATGTAGTAAGCCAGTCTGTTGTACTAAACTGCTACAAAGCCCAGAAAAGACAGACTATGCAGCATCAATTTAGGCAACAAAAATGACAATTGGAAACCCAGCATTGTCAACATTGCAAAGTTCTGTTTACCATCACCTGGGAACTTGTTTCAAAATTGGGAGAGTTATCCCATAGATTAGTCAAACAACAGGCTGGTTTAGTCATATTTATGGAATCGTAGTTTATCGATTAATGTCCCAGAATTTTCATTACAATCCCACCAGAGGTCTTGGCATACAATCGGGAGAGAGTTGCCCTGGGAGTCCTTCAACATTGATTCTGGACCTCATGAAGTCTCATCAGCAAAGAAACATCCTGCTGATTACCACCAACAGTACTCCTAGCTTCAAGTTAAACACCATCAGAAGAAGCACTGATGTTCACAAGCGCACAAATGTAATGCCTGTTGCGGAGTACAACAATGTCCATCATCAACAGTGTCTTGATAGCACCATAATTGATTGATTGAGTTGGCCAAATCCAGACATGGCTGTTAGACCGAGTTTGCAGCAGTTGGTGAGGGAACCAACAAAAGGGAAATATCTGGTTGACATCATCCTCACAAACATAACTATCACAGAGGTATCTGTCTATGACAGTACTGTAGAAGTCACTAATGCACTCTTTTTGTGTAAAGCAAGTCCCATCATCACAATGAGAATGCCCTTCTTGGTACTGTGTGGCACTCTTTTAGTACTTGGGCAGGCCCCTGAGACAGAGGGTGACTTTCATCCATTCCACAGTTGGGTCCTGAAGTGGTTAAATTGTCTAAATTTACAGTGTTTGCAGAAGTGGTTTGAAGGTATGCTTGGGTTTTGTATGTTCCTTCTGTTGTTTATGCTTGGCCTCCATTTAGGCCTGTTGAAGATGTTAAAAGTTGTTGGCACCTTTTGCAGACATATTTCTTTCCAGGTTATTTGGTTTTGGGGTTAGAAATTCTCATGAGTCAGTGGGGATAATGCATTTTTCAGGGAGGCTTGAGGTGGGAGGAGTGGATAAATGGGAGTACAGGTTAGGGAGGCGGGTACGAGCTGGGCTGGTTTTGGGATGCAGTCGGTGGAGGGGAGATTTTGAAGGTTGTGAAGTCCACATTGATACCATTGGGCTGCAGGGTTCCCAAGCGAAATATGATGTGCTGTTCCTGCAGCTTTCGGGTGGCATCGTTGTGGCAATGCAGGAGGCCCAGGATGGACATGTCGTCCAAGGCGTGGGAGGGGGAGTTGAAATGGTTCTCGACTGGGAGGTGCAGTCGTTTGTTGCAAACCGATTGTAGGTTTTGCACAAAGCGGTCCCCAAGCTTCTGCTTAGTTTCCCCGATGTAGAGGAGGCCACAACAGGAACAGCGGAACCAGTATACCACATCGGCAGATGTGCAGGTGAACATCTGTTTGATGTGGAAAGTCTTCTTGGGGCCTGGGATGGGGGTGAGGGGGGAGATGTAAGAGCAGGTGTAGCACTTCCTGCGGTTGCAGGGAAAAGTGCCCGGTGTGGTGGGGCTGGAGGGGAGTGTGGAGCGGACAAGAGAGTCACGTAGAGAGTGGTCCCTCCGGAAAGCAGATAAGGGTGGGGAGGGAAAAATGTCTTTGTTAGTGGGGTTGGATTGCAGATGGCGGAAGTGTTGGAGGATGATGCGTTGGATCTGGAGGTTGGTGGAGTGGTACGTGAGGACAAGGGGGATTCTGTTTTGGTTGTTATTGCTGGGAGGGGGTGAGGGATGAGTTGCGGGAAATGCGGGAGACACGGTCGAGGGCATTTTCGACCACTGTGGAGGGGAAGTTGCGGTCCTTGAAAAACGAGGACATCTGGGATGTCCGGGAGTGGAATGCCTCAGCTCAGGAGCAGATGTGGCAGAGGCAAAGGAATTGGGAATAGGAAATGGCCTTTTTGCTGGAAGGTGGGTGAGAGGAGGTGTACTCTAGGTAGCTGTGGGAGTCGGTAGGCTTGAAATGGATATTGGTTTCCAGGTGGTTGCCAGAGATGGAAACAGAGAGATCCAGGAAGGAGAGAGAGGTATCAGAGATGGTCCAGGTGAACTTAAGGTTGGGGTGGAAGGTGTTGGTGAAGTGGATAAACTGTTCGAGCTCCTCGTGGGAGCACGAGGCGGCGCCGATACAGTCATCGATGTAACGCAGGAAGAGGTGGGGGATAGGGCCAGTGTAGCTATGGAAGAGGGATTGTTCCACGTAACCTACAAAGAGGCAGGCATAGCTTGGGCCCATGCGGGTACCCATGGCCGCCCCCTTTGTCTGTAGGAAGAAGGAGGAATTGAAGGAGAAATTGTTAGGGATGAGGACGAGTTCAGCTAAGCAGATGAGGGTGTCAGTGGAGGGGGACTGGTCGGGCCTGCAGGACAAGAAGAAGTGGAGGGCCTTTAGGCCATCTGCATGGGGAATGCAAGTGTATAGGGACTGGATGTCCATGGTAAAGATGAGGTGTTGGGGACCAGGGAATTGAAAGTTTTGGAGGAGATGGAGGGAGTGGGTAGTGTCATTGACATAGGTGGGGAGTTCCTGGACCAAGGGGGAGAAGATGGAGTCGAGATAAGTGGAGATGAGTTCGGTGGGGCAGGAGCAGGCGGAGACAATGGGTCGAACAGGGCAGTCAGATTTGTGGATTTTGGGAAGGAGATAGAAATGGTGTGGGGTTGGGGAACGATCAGGTTGGAGACAGTGGGTGGGAGGTCACCTGAGGTGATGAGGTTTGGGAGATGATGTTTTGGTGGTTGAGGGTGGGGTCATGATCAAGGAGATGGTAGATGGAGGTGTCGGAGAGTTGGCGCCTGGCCTCGGCGATGTAGAGGTCAAAATCCACAAACCTGACTGCCCTGGTCGATCCATTGTCTCCGCCTGCTCCTGCCCCACCGAACTCATCTCCACTTATCTCGACTCCATCTTCTCCCCCTTGGTCCAGGAACTCAACACCTATGTCAGTGACACCATACACGCCCTCTATCTCCTCCAAAACGTCCGATTCCCTGGTCCCTAACACCTCATCTTTACCATGGACGTCCAGTCCCTATACACTTGCATTCCCCATGCAGATGGCCTAAAGGCCCTCCGCTGCTTCTTGTCCTGCAGGCCCGACCAGTCCCCCTCTACTGACACCCTCATCCGCTTAGCTGAACTCGTCCTCACCCTTAACAACTTCTCCTCCTTCAATTCCTCCCACTTCCTACAGACAAAGAGGGTGGCCATGGGTACCCGCATGGGCCCAAGCTATGCCTGCCTCTTTGTAGGTTACGTGGAACAATCCCTCTTCCGTAGCTACACTGGCCCTATCCCCCACCTCTTCCTGCGTTACATCGATGACTGTATCGGCGCCGCCTCGTGCTCCCACGAGGAGCTCGAACAGTTTATCCACTTCACCAACACCTTCCACCCCAACCTTAAGTTCACCTGGACCATCTCTGATATCTCTCTCTCCTTCCTGGACCTCTCTATTTCCATCTCTGGCAACCACCTGGAAACCAATATCCATTTCAAGCCTACTGACTCCCACAGCTACCTAGAGTACACCTCCTCCCACCCACCTTCCTGCAAAAAGGCCATCCCCTATTCCCAATTCCTTCGCCTCCGCCGTATCTGCTCCCGAGATAAGGCATTCCACTCCCGGACATCCCAGATGTCCTCGTTTTTCAAGGACCGCAACTTCCCCTCCACAGTGGTCGAAAACGCCCTCGACTGTGTCTGTCGTATTTCTTGCAACTCATCCCTCACACCCCCTCCCCGCAATAACAACCAAAACAGAATCCCCCTTGTCCTCACGTACCACCCCACCAACCTTCAGATCCAACCCATCATCCTCCGACACTTCCGCCACCTGCAATCCGACCCCACTAACAAAGACATTTTTCCCTCCCCACCCTTATCTGCTTTCCGGAGGGATCACTCTCTCCGTGACTCCCTTGTCCGCTCCACACTCCCCACCACACCCGGCAATTTTCCCTGCAACCGCAGAAAATGCTACATCTGCCCCTACACCTCCCCCCTCACCCCCATCCCAGGCCCTAAGAAGACCTTCCACATCAAACAGATGTTCACCTGCACATCTGCTAATGTGCTATACTGTATCTACTGTTCCCATTGTGGCCTCCTTTACATCGGGGAAACCAAATGGATGCTTGGGGACCGCTTTGTGGAAAACCTACAATCGGTTTGCAACAAACGACTGCACCTTCCAGTCACAAACCATTTCAATTCCCCCTCCCACTCCTTGAACGACATGTCCATCCTGGGCCTCCTGCAGTGCCACAACGATGCCACCCAAAGGTTGCAGGGACAGCATCTTATATTTCGCTTGGGAAACATGCACCTAATGGTATCAATGTGGATTTCACAACTTTCAAAATCTCCCCTCCCCCGACTGCATCCCAAAACCAGCCCAGCTCGTACCCGCCTCCCTAACCTGTACTCCCATTTATCCACTCCTCCCACCTCAAGCCCCACCCCCATCTCCTCCCTACTCGCCTCATCCTGCCTCCTTTACCTGTCTGTCCTCCCGGGACCGACCTATCCCCTCCCTAACCCACCTTTACTGGCTCCAACCCCACCTCCTTGACCTGTCTGTCACCTCTCCACCTATCTTCACCTTTATCCATCTTCTATCCGCCTCCCCCTTTCTCCCTATTTATTTCAGAGTCCCCTTCCCCTCCCCCATTTCTGAAGGGTCGAGACCTGAAACATCAGCTTTCCTGCTCCTCTGATGCTGTTTGGCCTGCTGTGTTCATCCAGATCCATACCTTGTCATCTCAGACTCCAGCATCAGCAGTTCCTACTATCGTTGACCTTTAAACCTTGCCCCTTGCACCTTAAACCCATGGTCCCTGGTAACTGACACTTCCACCCTGGGAAAAAGCTTCTGACTGTCCAGTCTGTCCATGCCCTTCATAATCTTGTAGACCTCTGTCAGGTCCCCCCTCAACCTCTGTCTATACAATGAGAACAACCCAAGTTTCTCCAGCCTCTCCTCATAGCTGATGCCCTCCATACCAGGCAACATCCTGGTAAATCTTTTCTGTGCCCTCTCCAAAGCCGCCACATCCTTCTGGTAGTGTGGCGACCAGCATTGAACGCAATATTCCAAATGCGGCCTAACTAAGGTTCTATAAAGCTGCAACATTACCTGCCAACTTTTTAACTCAATGCCCCAGCCGATGAAGGCAAGCATGCCATATGCCTTGTTGACTACCTTTTCCACCTGCATTGCCACTCTCAGTGACCTGTGTACCTGTACACCCAGATCCCTCTGCCTATCAGTACGCTTAAGGGGTCTGCCATTTACTGTATATTTTCCATCTGGATTAGACCTTCCAAAATGCATTACCTCACATTTTTCTGGATTAAACTCCATCTGCCATCTCTCTGCCCAAGTCACCAACCGATTTATATCCTGCTGTATCCTTTGACGGTCCTCATCACTATCTGCAATGCCACCAACCTTTGTGAAATCGGCAAACTTACTAATCAGACCAGTCACATTCTCCTCCAAATCACTCATATATATTATAAACAGCAAAGATCCCAACACTGATCCCTGAGGAACGCCACTAGTCACAGCCCTCCATTCAGAAACACACCCTTCCACTGCTACCCTCTGTCTTCTATGACCGAGCCAGTTATTTTTATCCATATTGCAAGCTCACCTCTGACCCCGTGTGACTTTACCTTCTGCATCAGCCTGCCATGAGGCACCTTGTCAAAGGCCTTACTGAAGTCCATGTAGACAACATCAACTGCCCTACCCTCATCGATCATCTTCGTCACTTCCACAAAAAACCGCACCAAGTTAGAGAGATATGACCTCCCCTTCACAAAACCATGTTGCCTCTCGCTAATACGCCCATTGATTCCCAGGTGGGAATAAATCCTGTCTCAAAGAATCCTCTCCAATAATTTCCCTACCACTGATGTAAGGCTCACAGGACTGGGGTAATTAGCTGGATTATCCTTGCCACCTTCCTTAAAGGATCAACATTGGCTATTCTCCAATCCTCTGGGACCTCCCCTGTAGCCAGTGAGGATACAAAGATTTCCCTCAAGGCCCCAGCAATTTCCTCCCTTGCCTCTCTCCGTATTATGGGGTATATCCCATCAGGCCCGGGGAGTTGTCTACCTTAATGTTTTTCAAGGCCCCCAATACCTCCTCCCTTTTGATCTCAACATGACTCAAACTATTTACTCACCCTTCCCCAGACTCATCATCCAAGTCCTTCTCTATGGTGAATACTGACACAAACTTCTCCTTTAATACCTTGCCCATTTCCTGTGGCTCCATACATAAATTCCCTTCCCTGTCCTTGAATGGGCCAACCCTCTGCCTTGCTACCTCTCACTCATTTATATATGTATAAAAAGCCTCGGGATTTTCCTTAATCCTGTTGGCCAATGACTTTTCATGACTCCGTTTAGCCCTCCTGACTCCTTGCTTAAGTTTGGAACATGGAACATGGAATAGTACAGCACAGGCCCTTCAACCCACAATGTTGTGCCAAACTTTTACCCTAATCCTAAGGTCTATCTAACCTCCACCCCTACCTTATACTATCATCCATATGCCTAGCTAATAGCTGCTTAAATGCCCCTAATGAGTTCGACTCCACTACCCTCTTCAGCAATGCATTCCACGCCCTGACAACTCTGAGTAAAGAACCTACCTCTGATGTCTCCCCTACATCTACCTCCACTCACTTTTAAACAATTCCCCCTCATAATAGCTACCTCCACCCTAGGAGAAAGTCTCTGGCTGTCCACTCTATCTATACCTCTGATCATTTTGTACACCTCCATCAAATCACCTCTCATCCTTCGTCTTTCTAAAGAGAAAAGCCCTCGCTCTCTCAACCTTTCCTCGTAAGACCTTCCCTCCATTCCAGGCAACATCCTGGTAAATCTCCTCTGCAACCTTTTCCAACGCTTCCACATCTTTCCTGTAATGAGACAACCAGAACTGGACACAATACTCCAGATGTGGCCGAACCAGGCTTTTGTATAGCTGGAGCATAACTTTACGGCTCTTGAACTCCATCACTCTACTAATGAAAGCTAACACACCATACGCCTTCTTCACAACTCTATCCACCTGGGTGGCAGCTTTCAGGGAACTGTGGACATGAACGTCGAGATCCCTCTTCTCCTGCACATTGCCAAGAATCTTTCCCTGTATTCTGCTTTCAAATTTGTCCTTCCAGAATGAATCACCTCACACTTTTCAGGGTTAAAGTCCATCTGCCATTTCTCAGCTCAGCTCTGCATCCTATCAATGCCCCTTTGTAACCTAGAACAGCCCTCCGCACTGTCCACAACTTGACCCACCTTCGTATCATCCGCGAACTTACTAATCCACCCTTCCACTCCTACATCCAAATCATTTACAAAAATCACAAGGAGTAGAGGACCCAGAACAGATCCTTGTGGTACACGACTCGTAACTGAGAACCATGTTGAATATTTTCCGTCCACTACCACCCTTTGTCTTCTAAGGGTCAGCCAATTCTGAATCCAATCTGCCACATTTCCCCCTATCCCATGCCTCCTTACCTTCTGAATGAGCCTACCACGGGGAACCTTATCAAACACCTTACTTAAATCCATGTATACCACATCCACTGCTCTACCTTCATCCACATGTTTGGTCACCTCTTCAAAGAATTCAATAATATTTGTGAGGCATGATCTACCCCTCACAAATCCATGCTGACTATCACGAATCAAACTGTGCCTTTCCAAGTGATCACAAATCCTATCTTTCAGAGCCCTTTCCAATAATTTGCCAACCACTAACATAAGATTAACTGGTCTATAATTTCTGGGGTTATCCCTATTCCCCCTTTTGAACAAGAGAATGACATTTGTCTGTCTCCAATCTTCCGGCACTATACCCGTGGTCAGTGAGAATGAAAAGATCATCTCCAAAAGCCCTGCGATCTCTTCCCTCACTTCCCATAGAATCCTTGGATAAATCCCTTCAGGACTTATCTATCTTCAAGTTCCTCAAAATTCCTAGTACATCTTCCTTACTAACGTTGACCTTGTCTAGTCTACCAGCCTGTTTCACACTGTTTCTTTTGACTTGCTTTGTATTCCACCCTTGCTTCATTTGTTCCCAGCCTTCTAGCCTTGATAAATGCTTCCTTTTTCTTTTTGATTAGGTTCACAATATCTCTTGTTATCCAAGGTTCCCTAAACTTACTATACTTATCCTTCATCCTTACAGGAACATGCCGGTCCTGAGTTCTGAGCAACTTAGACTTGAAAGCCTCCCACTTACCATATGTTGATTTGCCCTCAAACATCTACGTCCGGTCTATGTTCTTCAGTTCCTGCCTAATATTGTTGTAATTAGACTTCCCCCAATTTAGCACCTTCACCTGACAACTACACCTATCTTTATCCATCAGTACATTAAAGCTTACTGAATTGTGATCACTGTTCCTGAGCTGCTCCCCTACTGAGACATTGACCACCTGGCCAGGCTTATTCCCCAATACTAGGTCCAGTACAGCTCCTTTCCTAGTTGGACTATCTACATACTGTTTCAAGAAGCCCTCCTGTATGGTCCTTACACACTCTGCCCTATGCGAGCCCCAAGCACTAAGTGAGTCCCAGTCAATATATGGGAAGTTAAAATCATCAACAACCCTGTTACTTTTACATCTTGCCAAAATCTACCTATATGTCTGTTCTTCTATCTCCCGCTGGCTGTTGGGAGGCCAATAGTAAACCCCAAACATTGTGATTGCACCCTTCTGTTCCTGAGCTCTACCCATATTTCCTCACTGTGTGAGCCATCTGAGGTGTCCTCCCGCAGTACAGCTGTGATATTCTCCTTAACAAGTAGTGCAATTCCCCCACCACTTTTACACCTTCCCCCCCACTATCATTCCTGAAACATCTGTATCCTGGAACTTTAAGCTGCCAATCCTGTTCCTCCCTTAGCCAAGTCTCTATAATAGCAACAACATCATCATTCCAAGTATTAATCCAAGCTCTAAGTTCATCTGCTTTACCTGTTACACTTCTTGCATTGAAACAGATGCATTCAGTTCACCAAACCCGCTTTGAGCAAACACACCCTGCCTGCTCTTCCTCTGAGTCTTACTGGTCCTATTCTCTAGTTCCCTTTCAGTCAATTCACCTTTGCATTAGTTCCCACCCCATGGCCAAGCTAGTTTAAATCCTCCCGAGTGACACCAGCAAACCTCCCAGCCAAAATATTTGTGTCCCTCCAGTTTAGATGCAACTTGTCCTTAGATGCAACCTGCCCTGCCCTGGAAGAGATCTCGATGGTCCAGATATCAGAAACCCTCCCTCCTACACCATCTGTTTAGCCACGTGTTGAGCTGTATTATCCTCCTATTTCTAGCCCCACTGGCACGTGGCACAGGGAGTAATCCAAAGATTACAACCTTGGAGGACCTGCATTTTAACTTTCTACCTAACTCCCTGATCTTCTGCTGCAGGATCACACCACTCATCCTACCTATGTTGTTAGTACCAATATGTACCACAACCTCTGGCTGCTCACCCTCTCCCTTCAGACTGCTTTCTGCCTGTTCAGAGACATCCTGGGCCTTGGCACCAGGGAGGCAACACACCATCCTGGATAACAAGGTGTAGAGCTGGATGAACACAGCAGGCCAGGCAGCATCATAGGAGCAGTCTCTTTTACATCCACAGAAGCGCCTATCTGTACCCCTAACTATAGAGTCCCCTATAACTACTGCTGTATGTCCTTCCCTTAAGAACAGAGCTAGCTGTGGTGCCACCAGTCTGGCTGCTGCTGCTGTTACCCCCTGTTAGGTCATCCCCCGCCACCCTCCCCAACAGTATCTAAAGTGATATACTTGTTAGAGAGGGGGACGACCACAGGGGGATTCCTGCACTGGCTACCTGCCCTTTCTAGCGATTTCCCCCATCTACCTGCCTGCACCTTGGGTGTCACCACATCTCTAAAACTCCTGGCTATGATGCTTTCCACCACACTCATGCTCCTAAGGGCATCTAATTGCCGCTCCAACCTATCCATGCAGTCTGTGAGGAGCTGCAATTGGGTGCACTTCCTGCAAATGTAGTCATCCAAGATGCTGGAAGTGTCATGGATCTCCCACATCTCACAAGTGAAGCACTTAACTCTACTGACTGACATTTCTATCCCCAATCAAGCTGTTTAAGAAAATGTATTACTTACCACTGCAAATACGCGAGGTAGGTCTTCCTTCACTTATCTTCCCTAGATGCTCCCTGGATATCTCCCTTTCCCCATACTTCTCATCCTCACAGTGGTGTCTGTGTGCCTTTTTTAGGTTAGAGGAGGGGGTACGGAGGGAAACACTAAGGAACTGTTTGGGGTTGAACTGTCACATGAGAGCAGTCCCTCCACAAACCACCTTCTGAAAGCAGTGACTGCACTGATGCAGATCTTCCCCACATCAACCAATCAGCGTCACCACTCTGCTGCACTCTTCAAGGGTGGGAGTCAGAGGTTGGGAATCAGAGTGTGCGAAAGAGAGGGGCAGAAGCAGTGGACGAGAATTAGAGGATGCGAAACAGTGTTTCTCATCCTCCCTTTCTGCACCAGAGGATGGGAAGCAGAAGGGTGAGGGACAGAGGGGTGAAGGACACCTTCCTGGGAAGGTGGGACCTGTACAGGAAGGACGGATTGCACCTGAACTGGAGGGGCACCAATACCCTGTGTGGGGGGTTTGCTAGAGGTCTTCGGGAGGATTTAAACTAGTTTGGCAGGGAGATGGGAACCGGAGCTACAGATCAGAGGATGGGGTAGCCAGTGTACAGGCAGATAGAGCATGCAGAGAATCTGTGAGGAAGTATAGACAGTGACAGGGCAAAGTTGCAGTCAGTGTGATGGGTTGAGGTATGTCGATTTTAAGTGTCAGGAATAAGGGTGATGAACTGAGAGCATGGATCAGTACTTGGAACTACGATGTTGTGGCCATTATGGAGACTTGGATAACACGGGGGCAGGAATGGTTGTTGAATGTTCCAGGGTATAGATGTTTCAAAAGAAATAGGGGGGGAGGTAAAAGAGGTGGGGGAGTTGTGTTGCTAATCAGGGATGGTATCACAGCTGCAGAAAGGGAGGTCATGGAGAAGGGTTTCTCCACTGAGTCAGTATGGGTGGAAGTCAGAAACAGGACAGGAGCAGTCACTTCATTGGGAGTTCTCTATAGAACCCCCCCAATACCAACAGAGACACTGAGGAACAGATTGGGAGGCAGATTTTGGAAAGGTGCAGAAGTAATAGGGTTGTTGTCATGGGTGACTTCAACTTCCCAAATATAGGCTGGAACCTCCTAAGTGCAAGTAGTTTGGATGGAGCAGATTTTGTCAGATGTGTCCAGGAAGGATTTCTGACTCAATATGTAGATAGGCCGGATAGAGGGGAGGCCATATTGGATTTGGTGCTTGGCAATGAACCAGGCCAGGTGTCAGATCTCTCCGTGGGAGAGCATTTCAGTGATAGTGATCACAACTCCCTGACCTTTACTATAGCCATGGAGAGGGATAGGAGCAGACGGTATGGGAAAGTATTTAATTGGGGGAGGGGGAATTACAATGCTATTAGGCAAGAACTGCAGAGCATAAATTGGGAACAGGTGTTCTCAGGGAAATGCACGACAGAAATGTGGAGGTTGTTTAGGGAGCAGTTGCTACAAGTACTGGATAGGTTTGTCCCACTGAAGCAAGGAAAGGATGGTAAGGTGAAGGAACCTTGGATGACAAGACATGTGGAACATCTAGTCAAGAGGAAGAAGGAAGTTTATTAAAGGTTAAGGATTGGACAGGGCTCTAGAGGTGTACAAGGTAGCCAGGAAGGAAGTGAAGAATTGACTTAGGAGAGCTAGAACGGGGTATGAGAAAATCTTGGCTGGTAGGATCAAGGAAAACCCCAAGATGTTCTATGCTTATGTGAGGAACAAAAGGATGGCCAGAGTGAGGGTTGGGCCGATCAGGGATAGTTGAGGGAATTTGTGCCTGGAGTCAGAGGAGGTAGGAGAGGTCCATAATGAATACTTTTCTTCACTATTCACCAGTGAGAGGGACCTTGACGTTTGTGAGGACAGCATGGATCAGGCAGATATGCTCGAACAGGTTGATGTTAGGAAGGAGGATGTGCTAGAAATTTTGAAAAACATGAGGATAGATTAGTCTCTGGGCCAGATGGGATATACCCAAGCTTGCTATGGGAAGCGAGGGAAGAGATTGCTGCCCCTTTGGCGATGATCTTTGCTTCTTCACTGTCCACTGGAGTAGTATGAGATGATTGGAGGGTGGCAAATGACATTCCCTTGTTCAAGAAAGGGAATAGGGATAATCCTGGGAATTACAGACCGGTCAGTCTTACTTCTGCGGTGGGCAAATTATTGGAGAGGATTCTGAGCGATAGTATTTATGATTATTTGGAAAAGCACAGTTTGATTAGAAATAGTCTGTATGGATTTGTGAGGGGCAGGTCATGCCTCACAAGCCTTATTGAATTCTTTGAGGATGTGACAAAACACATTTGTAGAGCAGTGGATGTGGTGTATATGGATGTTAGCAAATCATTTGATAAGGTTCCCCATAGTAGGCTCATTCAGAAAGTAAGGAAGCACGAGGTTCAGGCAAATTTGGCTGTCTGGATATAAAGCTGGCCATCCAATAGAAGACAGAGGGCGGTAGTAGATGGAAGGTATTCAGCCTGGAGCTCGGTGACCAGTGGTGTTCCGCAGTGATCTGTTCTGGGACCTCTGCTCTTTGTGATCTTTAGAAATGACTTGGATGAGGAAGTGGAAGGGTGGGTTAGTAAGTTTGCTGATGACAGGAAGGTTGGTGGAGTTGTGGATAGCATGGAGGGCTGTTGTAGGTTGCAACAGGACATTGACAGGTTGCAGAGCTGGGCAAAGAAGTGGCAGATGGAATTCAACCCAGAAAAGTGTGAAGTGATTCATTTTGGAAGGTCGAATTTGAATGCAGAATACAGGGTTAATGGCAGGATTTTCAGCAGTGTGGAGGAACAGCGGGATATTGGGGTCCATGTCCATAGATCCCTCAAAGTTGCTAGCCAAGTTGATAGAGTTGTAAGGAAGGCGTACGGTGTGTTGGCTTCCATCAGCAGGGGAATTCAATTCAAAAGCCACGAGGTTTTGCTGCAGCTCTATAAAACCCTGGTTAGACCACATTTGGAATATTGTGTTCAGTTCTGGTCACCTCATTATAGGAAGGATGTGGAAGCTTTAGAAAGGGTGCAGAGGAGAATTACCAAGATGCTGCCTGGAATGGAGGGCAGGTCTTATGAGGAAAGGTTGAGGGAGCTAGGGCTTTTCTCATTGGAGCGAAGAAGGACGAGAGGTGACTTGATAGCGTTGTACAAGCTGATGAGAGGCAGAGATAGAGTGGATAGCCAGAGACTTTTTCCCAGGGCGGAAATGACTACTACGAGGGGGCATAATTTTAAGGTGATTGGAGGA